>NW_019392717.1:227632-337682 GCF_000648675.2 Cimex lectularius | reverse complement strand
ATTTCCAAGTAGCGGAATGCTACAGAGGTAAACAAACAATATCATTTGGAAGAGGATTAATAAGTGTTGACATTCATACAAATGAGTAATCCTGTAAACGTAAACAGAATATTTTATATAGATTTTTTTTAATGAAAACTTAAAATCCTGCATTATTTTCCGGACAACCCGATACATCTACATGCTCATAGTAGAGTAAAAGCATTTTAAAAAAGTTTTGTTGAATAATTTATAAGAAAAATTTTAATAAATAGAATCTGCCATTTTCAAAACTTACCTAATTTTCAGCTAGTATTTAAGTTTGTTAACTTTTTCTTTTTCATAGCAACAGTTTATCCAATTTCACTGAACTAATTGCCGGAAGGTGTCTTGTTATGTGACAACAGGGTTATAACCAGGGCGAGGCAACACACTCACGCCTTACATTATTATGTACATTTGTCCTGGTGTCAAACGAGAATGATGTTCAGATTGAGTTGTAGCAATAAATGTACTTTTACCAGTTTTTGGGTATAAAGCTTAGAATAAAGTCCATCGTTCTATATTGTTAGAACAACTCTTAAGTTCTAGAAATGCTTACATCCACCCTGCCCCCAGAGCAAAACAAAAGATTTTAAGAACAGTCAATAATTGACAATAGATATAATACAGTTTTTCTAACGACCAAGTTATCCACGAATTACAGGTTTTATGTGCGGAATGAAATACTTTACCTTTTAACATCTGAAGAAAGCGAATTTTATAGGTAATTTAATGTGGAATATTTTCAATAAAAAATGAATAATTAATTGTGTAAGGTTTAGTGTTCTTACTTCGTCGAGTAGTGATCTGTCCCCAGAGAGCATTATCCTTTCTCCGAGATCCGGGCTGACATGGACAGCGACACATTCGTAACTTTCCTGAACTTGCTTGTCCGGACTTGGCCCGTTTTTGATCCCTTTGGACTTGCACCTTTCCTTTTTCATCTGTTCGAGTTGCCGAATCATAGCTGGAAAAAGACAAACAGACGATTTATTATTTCTTATGAAATGTACAAGAAAAACAGTTCAAATCGAATAAAACTAAAATCGTAGTTGGCTTTATAATGATTAGAAACAGTCATTATGCTAATTAAAGTGTCATTAATCTATAGTATAAATAGTTTTTATTCTATGCTGAATGGTTTTACATTTAAGTTAACAAATTTTTTCAGTATAAGCTACTGGATGGAATTGACTTATTTTGGGTACTTTCTTTAATGCAAAACTTTCAATTAGTCAACCCAAAAGTAGTTTTTTATAGGATGAATAATACGAAGAAACATTTTTAAGTGAAAGTCATGAAATATCCGGGAAGGAGTGATGTAGCGTTCATTAAAAAAAAAAAAAATAAAATACAATAAAATAAAATAAAATGAGCTGAAATTAAATAATTACTGGAGGTCTAAGGTTGAAGGCTTTCCATTATCAAGTCAACCATTGTCCCAAACTACAAATTATAGGGCTCTGGATTCCGCCACGGCTACCTGTGTTCTTGGCCTGCCTCCTTTATCTCAGAAGGATTATAATTACATTTTGTGGACTCCTGCCCAGTAGCTCCCATTAAAACAATTCAACCAGCACTAATTGCCTTTCCGACAAAAAAAGCGAAATTGATTACTGAAGGTTTCTTTACCCTAAAAAAACCCGCCCTTAAGATTGCACCTTGACCGAACTGAAAAGGTCAATACATTTTTTTATATATTCGGTTTTGATCTCAAAATCACAGGAAATTATTAAGTGTAAAACATTCATACAATTTGTTAAAATCATGTTTCAGGATCGTTAATAGAATAGTTTATTTTTATTCAATTATTTCAGACCCAAAAAAACTACGAATTACACTAAAAACCAGTTTAGAAGTACAATAGTTTATACTCATAATTTCGGTCAGGGTGCCAGATTGATAAGGTTGTTTTACAAACACGTCCTATTCTTCAGCTCTTGATATTCTTCAATGGTTAGAAAAAGGATCTCCAGATTAGATGAAAAATGGAATCATTGTTTGTACTATTCCGGTACAATGTAAATCATGGTCTTGGAGAGAAGTATATTTTATTCCCAACGTTTTCGTTCATCATGAACCCTCTTTAGTATTTTTTTCGCAACAGCAGAGGCCATACCCTCAGGGTGCTGGTGTTTTTGAAAAAAGCCCATTCGTAAGTTCCCATGTCGAATTCGAATGCAGGGCCACTGGATTCGAACCCGGGACCTTTACCTTACAGTGATGAGCGCTAAACCGTTGCGGCGCCCCCTCCTCTTCAGTATTATTACATTTTTATATATAAAAAAAATCTTTTAAATTAGTTTAAAAATATTTGTAGGTTGTGTAATGGGGAGGAAGATACTGCTGATATTCCCCATATTATTTTCAAACAAACAATGAAGACCAGGGAAAAAGAATTGCAGCAATAACAATCAACGACTGTCCACTTCAACCACAAGGCTGGAGTGCTTGGGGAATACTAAATCCCGACTTCGTCCTTCCTCACCAACATCATCATCAATCGCTATGGCCTATTTTGAGAACTGTACTACCGTTCTTGTTGCTCTAGAGCGGGTCTTCCTAAATATGGTCCGCTGACTAGGGGTTCCGGGGCGAACTTCGGGAAAAAATAATAATTATAAAAATAAACGAAGAATGAATCATAAAATTAAAAAGTAATTACAATGAGTACTGAAAACGAACGAATTTTGCAGCTGTCATTGTCTCCACCGACATGCTTTAGTTATGAAACACTTGCCAGCCTCTTTGAAAAAAGTTTTGGATGAGTCTATTCAAAGTATTAATTATATCAAGTTTGGGCCATTGAAGTCAAGACTTTTCACAATATTATGTGTCGATATGGGAAAGTTTCATCATTCCCCGCTTCACCATGCAGAAGTCAGGTGGCTGTCTTGCGCCAAAGCATTTTCATAATTACGTTCTGAAGTCTTATCTCTGTTGATGGACCACAATTTCAAATTGGTTTTGAATGATGATAAATGTGAACTGTAGTATTTATATTTTCATTAAAATGAATGAGATGTTTCTTTGCATGGGAAAAATGCTAACAAACCTGCTAATGACAAAGTTCACGCCTTCTAAAGAAAAATCATGTTTTGAGTTGAATCTATTGAGATGGAAGTGGTGGAGTGTTTTCCTGCGTTAAATGAGTTTTTAGAAGAAAATAAACTGGAGCTTGCGAAAGCACGTTGATTGGTGAAATATGTTAACACCTTCGAAGTTAGGAGATGTCCTTTGACAACTTCTCCCCAACAGCTCGAGATGCATGAGGCAAGAACATGGTGGTCAAACCGTTTTCAATGTCGACAAAGCCAACCAGTCTGTCTTCAATCGAATGCGAATGTTTTTGTTAGACTCGATCAGACTCCATATTAAAACCTAAAACCTTTCGAGTCTGATACTCAATTTTTGGAACCGATTGGAAAATAAAAAATTGCAACCGCTCGTTGTTCTCCTTCCATTTACCACAACTTACCTATGCGAATCCAGATTGTCTATCTATACAGCTAACATAACTAAGTACCGAAGCTGTCAACTTGCTGAATTCGACATCCTTCTCCAGCTATCAAAATCTAAACCCAACATATTCAAATTGTGCAGGCTAAAACAACCTAATTCTTCCTATTAATTCATTAATCATTAAGGTTCAAATAATTACTTTTGAAATTTACTCCAGTTTTAAAGACCTATCGATCCCTCTCAGTCCAATTTGATTTTTCTCTTCCGGATTTTGTAAATAAGTTAAGTATGTCAATCTAATGTTTATTTTCTTAGTGATATCCCTCTCCATCACCTAATTAGGAATGGATTGGTTAATTTATAAAACGATTTTAAACGCTTGAATGCGAGGGGTCCGCCCTGGATTTTATTCTGTGAAAGGGGTCCGCTGGATAAAAATTTTGGGAAACTGCTCCAGAGCCTCTTTGGCACATTTTTTTCTATATGGTGATAAACGTTTCAGCGTGCTTTTTTGACATGAGCTCTCTTTACTATTAATTTATCTATTTCATAAAGAAATATTTGTTTAAATTAGATTAAAAACATTCAATAATAACTATTTTAAAATACTGTTGATGTGTTGATATTAATTTGGGTCAGTGGGACAGTTTGAAAATAATTTTTTTTCTTCAACAGGGTTAAATGAAAAATAAAATCATTGTTTACCATAATGAAAACTGAATCGTGTATTCTTAGAAAATAAATCTAAAAACACTAAACACAATATAGAAAGGTGTGGAAGAGAAGTTCTTGGCTAGAGCAACATGAAAGGCCACACCCGATTAATGATGGTGATGATTACGAAAACTCTATAAAATGGTGGGTTGACTGTTATTTGCCAGATTTTGAATTAATGTAGAGGTGAAAAAATAAATTCTATTTGCTGATGCAGGCTTCTTTCAGAAAGTTAAGTTAGGATTATGATGATAGTGATGTCACGAAGAATAATTTCTGTGTGAAGTAGTCAGACCTTACTCCTGGTTTATTATTATTAATATATTAGTTCAAACTTAAAAAAACATGACGCCCGGTAAGCCTTTTTTATTATAGTTGTAGTGAGGGGGATTCAATTAAATTGATTGTTGCCAACGAGGAAATATTAATCATCAATCTTTCAGATCAGCAATATTCATTTTTGTACTGCACTTTATTTTTTTATTCTTTTAACCCATTCCCGTTATGATTACAGGTTTTTCTAACTTAGACTTGTGTCACATTAATATTTTCTTTTGTTCTTTACATTTAACTATAGTGTTCAAGATTAAGTAATTTTATTTACACTAGATGCAATAAATTAATTACTTATCATACAATTAATGATAAGTATAATTTTTCAGAGTTTACTGATATTCAATGATTCAACGAAACTCAGAAAGTCTTTTTTGGATTGGCAGATTAACCTGTTTTCATCCTCTGGCCATGTCCCTCCACTAGTCAGAATGCTCTTAATCAATGGGAACCTATTGCTTTCATACAGCCCACACTCCTTTTATTATTTTTATTTTTTCACTTTTATTTTACTTTTATTATTTATTTTTATTAACTTTTATTATTTATTATTATATTATTACTATTTTATTACTCCATACCCTTTTTGTATCATATGATCTTAGAAGCAGCTAAAACATACTTTTTCTGGGGGTATTTCAACTACGAGGCTATGAAGTATGAACCGCGGGACTATAGTGTTTCTGAGGAAAAGCACATGAGTATGTTGGGTTCGATCCCGGGCTCTTTACAGCATGAGTCGTTGTGCCAAACCCCTTAACCATTAACCTTTTAACATACTTCGATTTGCTTTATTTTATCAAAATAGAAAAGTAAAAACAGTAATATGACTTTGAGTATTATTATGATAAATAATATATTTGACAAAAATATTGGGCCATTTGCCTGAAAAAAGCTTTACACCTGAATTATTTGTAATATCAGTTTGAATGACAATGAAAATTAATTTTGGTGAAATGGTTAAAGAAATAAAACATTATTGGAAAAACAACCTTCAGCCTTCATGAAATATTTATTTCAATTACTTCATTTCCGTAATTGACTCTTAATAAAATAGAATTTCTATGTCGGGTAAACACAGACGCAGACTGCGTTGTCGCATTTTAATTATGAAGCGATACCCGTGTCTTGATATGCTAATTCAGAAATGAGGATCCTAATTTGCGTGTTCGATAATTAATATTAGTGAATAAAATTATTCAATATTACTTGGTGCAAAGGTGTTAAAGTAGTATTGAATGTATTTTAATTTTTAAGTTTTTTTTAGGGTTTTGTATTTTAAAACAAGCAAACTTGAATAATGAGATGTAGGACGATGGATCTGTAATTTGGTCTTTGCGGATCATCTTGGTCTGACTATCCACGCTGTTTTTCAGTGTTGGGTGGGTTGTGAATGTAACAAAAGTAAATAAAGTTGACCTATCTCAACAGTCGAGCACCGAGTTCTTTATATGCATTGAATCAAATATCAAAGTATATTTTCATGTTTTGATAATGTTCCAAATTTTTGGAATTGATTAGTGTCAGCATATCCACCGATGAAATGTAGATAACTTTCTAAAATTTTAACAGGGCTTCGGAACAGTAGAAGTCATATCCCTTGGTGCCGGCGTTTTTGAAAGAAAGCCCATTTGTAAGTATGTAAGCATATCTATCCCCCTTACCTTTTTACCTTACAGTGATGAGCACTGTGTCAGTGTCTTAAACATTGGGGTAAAGAACTGGTCTTTTACCTCCAAGATGAACATAAAAAACACTTTAAAATTGCTTCAGCCAGCAAGGTAAAAAACAAGATATGGAGAGAAAGGGAGAGGGAGAGAGAGAGAGTGATTGAGGGAAGGAGAGGGACAGATAGATAGATATGGAGGGAAAGGGAGAGGGAGAGAGAAAGTGATTGAGGGAAGGAGAGGGACAGATTGATAGAAAGGGGGAGAAAGGGAGAGATAGAGGGAGAGAGAGAGAATATATAGAAATGAAATAAATGCGTAAGTAAGTGAACGAATAACTAAGTCATTGAGTAAGTCTTAAAAACGAAATGGTATTGTGTCTATCAAATGAGTGAACAAATAAGCAAGTCGACTAAAGAGTGACGGAGAGAAAGAGAGAGTATGGGAGGGAGAATGAGAAATAGAGGATAATAAGGGTGAGAGAACAAATGAGTGAGTGTACATAACACAACTTGCTAAGTCCTTTGGTTTTAAGAGGGAATTTTATGTTTCTATAGTCATCAATTAACTATGTAATGTTTGGATCTACATGAAACTTTTAAGAAGCATTTTTTTAAGTTTTCAGCATATTTCATTTGCAGCACTTTAGTTTTGGTGTGGTCAATGTTTGTAGGTTAGTTCTAGTAAAGCTCCCTATCCACTATACTAACGCGGGTTTTCCTAAGGCAGTATCAGTCACATTTTCTATTCACTCCAGACATTCCTGATAAAGTAATTCTCCTGTATGAAGGCGATACCGCCATCTTTTAAAATCTACTTGAAAAATCCTTCCTAAAAATATAACTCATCTTTAAAACACCGGTGGCATTCCGTTCCATTCGGGCACAGGTGACAATATGTTATCATTCAAGTGTGATACTAGACGTGTGAACCAATTTAATCTTGATTTTTGGTTAAAAAGTAGGGTCTTCACCACTTTGGAGGACCCAGGCTTGGAGGAAACTCAAAGGCATTCTTCCATTCTCTTATTACCTCAGCCTAAACTGTTAATTGCTGTATATTTATTTGTTTATTTATAATTGCTCCGTTACAGCCAATCAAGGAATTCAGAGGAAGTTGGTTTAATGAAAAATAAAATGTAAATAAAGCAAACAAAATAAGACATACAAATAAAAGTAACATTGAAATTATATTAAATGTGTATATACTAAAGTAGTATACTATATATAATAAAGTAGCAAAAATAAAAAATCTTTTTAAAAAGATTGAACAACACACTCCCTGCACCATTTACCATTTCTGAAAAAAAATTAAGTAACATTTAACTGCATTAAGTCATTAAGTCAGAATGCAAGAAATATTTTGATCTAAAAGAAGGCAAGACTGGGCAGTTAATTCAAAAGTGTATTAAGCCATTAGTAGAGATATATAAAGTTCATATTTTATCCAACTCGAAGTAAAATTTCTTTCTTTTAAAATAGATATTGCAAATATTTTTTTAGCTAAATGAAGCTTTGCAATGAGTCTTAATTTGTTAATGTTAATATTATATAGAAATGTGGCTCATTCAGATTTAAGTTACATATAGAATGATAATAGGTTGACAATTACACCGACTGTTCAAAACAGACAGTACATCTAGAATGATAAGATTACTTTTAATGTAATCAATCAACTTTTCATAATTTTTTTAAAACTAATTTCAACTCTTGGGCCATCAATTTTGGGAATTACCATATATGCACTTTCAAGTACAAATCGGAACATTCTTCTACATCCACTACGCCGTAGAAAAATCGAACTGTGGGGTTCATTCAAGCGTTCCAACCTTCAAAGAATCCACTTCCGTCCAAAATCCTTCGAACCATCGCCCTTCTTATTTCATATCAAACCTTCATATTTCATGTCCACGCAGGTTTCAATCCCATTTGTCCTAGCCGCAAGAAGACGATACAGACGCCTCAATAAAACCCTGGACATCCCAAACTCTAGTCCAACATCTTACGTCCCGAACCCTTTCCGAAAATCCTCTAAGATGCCTAAAGCCCCAATGGCCTCGCGATTTCCTCCCTAGTGAGGAGTAAATAGTGTTGTGTATATTAAATAGTGTAAGGAAAGCCCGAAAAATTTATAAGATATTGCATACAGAGGTCAAAATGAAGTTTAATATAGCATTTAAAAGGAATCTTTTTTTTCCGTTGATTCTCTGTGTATAATCATTATATTATTAATTTATTCATTTCTGTTAAAATTTGCATCTTGTAATAGGCTAATTAATACTGGAGATAGGTCAGGTTTTTAAATTTTTTTGAAGTGTTCAATTTTTAAAATTTTCTAACATAATTGTCGATTTTATTTACTAATTTTTATAAATTTTTGTATATTTATTTATTATTTACAAGTAAGTCTTTTATTTACTTTTTTTCAATATTCATTTCTTATTTGTACTATATAAATGACAAATTAATGAATTGAAACTGCACTCTATATACAATTTATTTTATTTTATTTTATTTTTTATTTTGAGTTTATTATTAGTACTTAAATTTCATTAACTTGAAAAAAAAAATAGAATGAAAAATCTAATTATAACAAATGTTGTTACAACTTTGTCGCTGTTTTTAAGGGAGAATTTCTCCCAGAGCATAATAAACGAATTTTCTTTCTTTATTTCTTTTGGTGGGAGAAACGTTCGGTATCTATCATGTAGATGTAGATATAGATGTCTGAGATAGGCACCACCTGCTCATGTCCTGTTGGATCTAGAACGCAAGAAGGTACGGCGCAGGTCCTAGAGCCAAATACTGAGTTCTAGGGAAAGTACGCCAAGAATTTACTATGCTGAAGTCCATGCAAATTGAGAGTTGAACTTAGTTCCCCAGAACAAAGGGTACAAAAGTAAAAGGGTCGAACTACGCCCGAGCGAAGCCCCTTGGACTAGCCCCAAAGATTTTCCAATCTGACATCCATGCAATACAATTGTGCACATGATTTAATAAAGAAAACTATGAAAAATATCCAGATATAGATACTCTCAGACAGCCAAGGCAGCCATAAAAGCCTGGGAACGCAAAATAAGATAACCTTAAAGTGGGTTCCCGGACATGAACGCTGTATCAAGTTATGGTCTTGAAGAAGAAAGCAAATTCAGGCAGTTATTACTGCCAAGCTTTTGACTTATTTTAAAGTCATTACCAGGGCAAAACAATGTTAAATATGTATACGATGTGACATATAAGTCCCAACATAACCGAGGACTGTAACCTGATGATGATCTTAATATAGGTTTTGTTTTGTTGATATACCGACCAACTTATGCACATATAAACCGTTCTTGAGAAAAACGTCACACTAGTCATTGTTATTATTATTATTAATTTTTAAGGGCGTTTTAACGGCTAAGGTCATTTCACGCCCTAACATCCAAACCTTCTATCTTATGTTGTTTTTATTTTTGCTGCCCTATATATTCTTATATTTATTATTATTATATAAAACTAGTCTGTACCTTTAATAGTTAATAGAAGAAAAAATGAAAAGGTTCTCAGTGTTATACATGAAAATAAAAGAATTTAAGTTTATATATTTCTGACTAAAAATCAGTAAGTACAAAAACGTGTGTCTTGTTCGTACATATATTTGATGTTAAATTGGCCAAAATTAAAATGTATAATATATCTTTTTGTAGAGCACTGAAGAAGGTACAATAAAGTTCCGAAAGCTAGGCGAAGACTTAAAATTAAAAATATTTTCTTTGACCACATCCCTGATAACAACCAAGAGAACATTATCTTAAAATAGGCAGAAAGCTTGGCAGTAACAACTGAATTTGCTTTCTACTTCAAGACCATACCTTGATTCCAACTGTCGATATTCTTAATACTGAAAATAGAAGAAATGAAAAGGCTGACTAAATAGCCAAAAATACGTCGACCCTCCCACCCAAAATTAAGTACTACGGAGTGTGTAATTAAGTTGGAACTGGAAAAATGGATTTATAAAGAAAAACTCCAATTGTGGACAAACGCTCCAGGTATGAGGCCAGCTAAGACATTTACAAACATCTCAAAACGGAGAAAGAAGTCCTCTCTCGCTCGCTCACTCTCTCTCTCTCCCTCTCTCTCTCTCTCTCTCTCTCTCTCTCTCAGCAAGCAGGATTTGAGGAGATTTATAGGCCACTGCCCTCTTAACTATCCCCTTAAGAATGGGCAAAGCTTAGATGGAAACATGCCAGCTCTCTCAGGAGAACCAGAGATATCGGCACGTATACTTTGCGAATGAAAAGCGTAGGCCCGTTTACGGTACAGCCAATTCGGTAGGGCATTTCCCATACCCATGAAAATCCAGGAAGAGGCACCGAGGAAAGTGCTCGGTTTTATAAAGTATGGATACAAGCTATAGTGGTTTCGCAATAGTCCTGTTTATGTCGTAGTGGAGGAAAGAATTGTATTCTGCATCAACTTCCAAAACCCATAAAAAAAGGCACAAAAATAAACAACAATAACAAACATGTCAGATGATGGTAGCCGTGCACTAAGCTCCAATTAAATAAAGCTCAATTAAATAAATTAGGTATGCGAAATGAAGTCACTGCTGGGTCGGGTCCCAGGATAGGAGAAGAAGGAAACGAGGGAGCGGACCTTTTGCTTGGTGGGGATGGGTTGCTATACTTTTTATAGATCCTGAGCCCTTCTGAGATAGAGGAATGTACACTATAAATAAGCACCTCCGAAAAAAAGACCAAATGAAAATGAGAAAACAGTGGAATTCACTCACTGAAAAACAAATTAAGAACCTTTTAGCAAGTTTTGGAAGGATAGAAGCAACAGAATGCATTAAAGGATAGAGGGAAAAACTTCCAATCCTAACAAGATTCTTAACAGGACACTGAGGAGTGAATGGACATTGGAAAAAGATTGGTATAAAACAACACAGCACATGTAAATTCTGCTAGCAAGCAGAAGAGGCAACAACCATCTACTAACAAACCGTGGAGATACAGAAGCCCAAAGGAGGAATTGCTACAACAGTAGAATAAATTTAATCACTGAAACCAGGCCTACTAATCCAATTTCTCGAACTAGGACTCACCGGTGTCCTATGGCTACAAAACGGGTGATATAATACCTCTCAAATAGCGGAGTATATTATACACACATCTATTAAGTATTTAAAGTAATAAGATAGCTTTAAACTAACTTCTTCTGATTTTACAATTTGATTAATTTAAGTGCCAATATATCAAATACAATATAACCCTCAGTTTGTGAAAATTAATTATTTTTTCATTTCCAACGAGCACAAAATATATAATTTTTCCTATTAACATTTTGTAAGTATTGTAAGCTTAGAATAAGTCCCACTTTTGAGGGACATGACTTCAAACTCATATCATATTCAATCCCAATAATAATTTAGACGTCGGACCGGAAGAAAGCACATATGTAAGACAGGACTCCCGGTGGAGCCGCATCAATCAAAACTCCACGCTGTAATTAAATTTTTAGAATTGGTGAATTTCAAAAGGCAATTAACCGGCCCCAAAGAGCCGAGTAAATTACTTAATTTGAGGTTTGTCTTGGGCGGCGTTAGCCTGATGAGGAGAATGCGTAGCTCAGTGGCTTCACCCTCGGGGCGTTGAAAACATTTCATTCTAACCTACTTGCCTAACTAACGGGCCGACTCTATTCCACGATAGCAATACATTCTATTTACGATATTATATCCTAAGACTATTGTTGAAAATTCAATTATGTTAGTGCGACAAAATGCAAATCGAATTCAAAATCAGCTCAGACCGGAAGGCAATTTTGAAAATACAGCCGCATAACTGGATGGTCTATCTTTCGCCGAAATCCGAGTGAGCTTGTAAGTATTTACATCTACAGGAAACTACTTTTATTTAACTCGGGTAATTTGGTCTATAGCTTTTTTATACCTGGAACTGGAATGAGATAGAACAGCCAAAAGCCACGTAAGATTCTCCAGATAAGCCTCATTGACCCGTTAAATACCTTGAGCAATCCTCAGGTTAGAAACAGCGCTGGTCCGATTTACACAGTCTTTTCGGTCATTTTTGGAAATTGATTGTAATAGGATATTAATTATTAATAAATGAACTATTGAATAAAAACAGGTAACTCAAAAGTGGGTTAAAAAGGCTTATTTTGTATTTTTTCTTGCATTTTCATAATTCTAAAACGATTTTACTATTTTATTCAAATTTGTATACAATATTAATAAATTTTACCCAGGTCATTATAATTTATGCTTATTTTTGAGTATTTTTTTACAATCCTTTAAGATTGCAAAATCTCCCTCGTTTGATGAGGGAACTTGAAAAGTTGATTGGCAAATAATACAAAAATAAAAAATTGGTTAAAAGTAAAATTTAATTTATTATTATATTTACTGGAGGGAACTGTGGTGGCCGAGTAGTTAGGGGACAGAATTATATTTGCCACGTTAACGGTCCTGGGTTCGAAACCCGGCATAGACCATGAATTTTTAATGTAATAATATAGAGAGAATTGGTAATTGGACGTTAAGTCTTCCTGTATTACAGTAATTGTTTTACAGTTACTTTATTTATTATTGGCGTCCGACTATTCCTATTTGCCACTCTAATTCTGGGTCCGACTTTGTCATAACCCTTGGAATTTTATTGAGATTAATGTGGAAAAAGTAATGTCAAGTGGTTCTGACCCGACTCTCAACAGGAAGTTAATTGGTCCAGAAAACTAAGGGAATTTCTTTATTTTAAAGCTATATGTATGTTGTTTTTGTGAATAATCATCGAGGCTGTCACTGGTCTTTGTTTTTATTAATTTCGAAAAGAAAACATTTCAATTTTATTTGCTTTGTTATATTGAGTTTCTGTAATTCTTACGGTCTGATATTCGCGTAAAGATCCGTTCGAAAACTCTTTTGGCCAGTTGACGGAGTGGACAAATTACATACTGCCCACTCAATACCGGTCCGTCAAAAAACGGCGATTAAACAGTAGCCCCCATCACAAGGCGGATTAACATGAATCTCGAGGCGATTAATTATTTAATTTGGGGGGGTCTCCATCTTTTTCACTCTCCGACCTGCAAGACGAGTAGCGAAATAACAGCTTAGCCTCCCACGCTACGGCCATCACCTGCTATTTAACATTCCGTAAAATGCTTGATTATTAAGCCCAACAGACTTTCATATTAGACTTCACTGGATTGTGGTTTGTTTGTTTACTAAAAAAGCTGATATTTTTAAGCGATAAAAAAAGCGATTTTTAAGATTTCGTATAAATATAAATTTTATAGTCACAATAGAATATAAATATCCTCCCATTTTATATAGAAAATTGATATCAAAATTCCAGTGTCTTATGAAAAAGGTTAAGGAATTTTTAAGATTTATTATAAATATAAATCTTATAGTATAATACTACTATCCTCCCATTTTATATAGATAATTAGTGACAAAAATCCAGGGCAATAAAGTATCGAATTATGTGTTGATTCGTCTTCTGTATGTTATGTACGCTTGTCCTATTTGTGAAGGGGCGCCAAAAGTAAAATCGAACTGACGCTATAAAATAAAGCTCTGCGAATTATAAATAATGCATTTGGACGGACAATTCAGAAACTTATAAAAACCACTTCAACACAACTGCTCGTAACCGTACAACAAACCCTATAATTTCTTCTTTGGCTCCAAGATATCTAAGGAAGGATAAAACTAAGACTAGTAGAAGAACGTGTGGATGCAAATGCGTTGTGGTTTGTGAATTTTAGTTTAAATCTTTAAATGAGATAGTCGAGGGAAGGGAATCAACGACGTAAACCAAATGATGTGCTAATCTGAAAAACCTCTAATAAAAGCGTCTAAAAAAGGAAAATGCAAAATAGAAAACTTAATATTGTACGGTGAAAGAAAAGGGATGGAAAACACTAAATACAAATAAATAAATAAAAATAAATTAATATGTAATCAAATAATAAGAAATTTTGGATACACGTTTCCATAGAGACAATTCCGTTTTAACTGCAAGTGAAAACGTTTGTAATTCACGGTAAAACTATTTTGTCTTATTTTGTCTACTCCGTCTATTCCTGGCAGAGATTTTAAGTATGTACATTTATTGAAATATTTCCTTAGTCTGAACAAAATTCTACATATAGTTCTTTTTTATATTTGTATCATTTTTATTGTTATATTAGTTAATAGATAACTAGTTAGGTAGAAATAAGCCTAAGCCTAGATAAGAAAGAAGCCAAAGATGTGGCCCCGCGTGGTGAGGTGGGGCTTTGGTGTGGCGGCAGCAACGGTGTGCGCTTTTTCTGCATACAAAGCATTCCAAGAAATTAAAAGACTCTCTTCAGACTTGCCCGAATTTTACCTTAGACAAAACTTAGAGCGACGTCGCGATACAAGACGTTTCGCCAATTCACGCCAAGAAAGGGAAGATACTTTCTTAGCCGATGCATCGACCGATGAAGAAGAAGATGCACAACGTGCAGGAACTTCCAAAAGAGTTACGTATCATCGAACGGCAAACATAGAAGATTCTCCCAACATTCTAGAAGGTATTTACCCACGTCCTGAAGTCGATCGTTATAGGCCAAGTAGAGCTGAACGGAGCCCAATATTAACCGCAATACTAGAGCAACAGCGGTCCTCTACAGCCCAAGAAGAAAACAACGACCAAGCAGCTAGGTACTTTAAGTAAATTTTAACTTTTAATATTCTTATTGTATAACTTTTACCTCTTACAGTTTAAGCACCGAAATTGAAAGCCCTGAAAGGAAGGAAGAAAGCACTGATATGCCGAACACTGACAATCGACTGAGGTACTGTTACTAAATTTTAACTTTTAATATTCTTATTGTATAACTTTTCCCTCTTACAGTTTAAGCACCGAAATTGAAAGCCCTGAAAGGAAGGAAGAAAGCACTGATATGCCGAACACTGACAATCGACTGAGGTACTGTTACCAAATTTTAACTTTTAGTATTCTTATTGTATAACTTTTCCGACATACAGATCCGCAAATATTGATGAAACGGAGGAGCACAGTTCTGAGATTAGTGATACGAATCTCAGAAACAGGTACTGTAACTAAATTTTAACTTTCAATATTCCAATTATATAACTTCTTAGCAACTTCTTATAATTGCAATAATATATTATTTTCATTTTTAAATTATATAGCACACCGAAAAACTAAAGGAGCGGGGTGGGCAGGGAGCAAGGGTTTCTATGCGGAGCCCTACCGTCCAATGTAAGAATGAAAGCTGCTCCCTGCCCACGTAGAGACGAACGGACGGAAATGAAAAAGTCGTAAGCAATTCTAACTAATATTTCACTCACTTTATCTCTTTATAAAGAACCAACAACCTTTACAACCTGGAGATCCGAAATGGCGAATCTTAGGGTTTTATTTAAAAACAAACTTGAATTGTCCCATGTGTGTAGGAGATAAGTGAAAGATAAACAGTAACTTTCTTTCCCGCTCCGTCCTTCCTTGATAAAGGAATCGAGAACGGTTCCCCGGAGATGCCAGAAACTGTGGCTGGCATCTATCCCTACCAATAAAGTACAAAAACTTGTCCAATAGGTTTGCCGTTTTCAGATGCAGAGCTAGCATTATATTATAAGTTATGGTCAGCATAATAAAAAAAGGTTTTATGAAGATGGTCTCGAGGATTTGGTTAAGAACATGTCCATTATTTTACCTGCTACTTTTTACTAATAGCCTAAACCAGCATAGCATACCGCCGTTGCATATGGGTATATATCGTTAACAAAAACAGCTTACACAATGACAAACTGTTGCAACCAAATGTTATTGTCCAAAAACTTTAAAATATTTTAAGTTAAAATTAAAGCCAAATTAATTTTTTTAAATCTTCTGTTTTATTTGATGCTCGCGTTGAACAATTCAACTTGCTTATTAGATTAACTCCTCAGAACTCCAGGTTGCAAAATTTGCTTCTTTGTAAAGTTAATTTTTTTTTAGATCTGGAAAATTGGAAAATAGAATACGGTAATAAATGTTACAATAGAACAGAAAAATGGCATGTTTTATGATTATCCTCAAATTGCCATTGTCTGAACCATGCATTTCCATCTTATAAGGGTTTACCTGTTTGTAAATGTACACTTTATTAATATAATTCTTTACCTTTTTGTGTAGTAGAAGACTCGTATTAACAAACTTTAAAATTTGTAAACGGTTTTAAGCTCAGATCCTCTTTAGAACGTAAGCATGTATAATAGAAGATTTTGTTGTGATTCATTTAAAAATTCCTATTGTTTCCACAGGTATATTGCTTAAAGCAATGAGCGTCATACGACGAGGACGTACAAATCAACCCCAATCGGATCACAATCTGTTCATTTGTAAAGTCGAAATTATTTTGGAATCATCTTAAGCAGATTAAAATAAAGAAGTGCCTATTAGTACACTCAAGGGACAGTAAACCAGCGAGGACAGCTTCAGCCCCAGAGAAGAGTTGCTGCACTTACTGAACGGAGGAACTGTTCCTCGAGGCCGTACGTCGAGGCATAAGAAGAAGTTTTAATGGAAATGGATACATAATTCTGCATACATCTGTAAGATGAAAATCAAACCGCCGATACAATGACAAGCTGTGGACACCTACGCGTCTAAGAAATACGTCTGTTCAAGACATCAGTGTAGGTCACTACCATTAAGTGCCAAATGCTACAGATATCTTTATCCACACAGCAACTATCTGACAAGCAGCCTACTGTACCCACAGTAATATCGGGTTGTCCGGAAAATAATGCAGGATTTTAAGTTTTCATTAAAAAAAATCTATATAAAATATTCTGTTTACGTTTACAGGATTACTCATNAATTATTTTGATTAAAGAACATTGCTTTAAAGTAACTAGTTTCTTTTTTTTTGTTTAATACCAAAATCCTGCATTATTTTCCGGACAACCCAATATATTAATGTAATAATTTTAACAGACGTAAATAAAGAGATCTTTATATCATATTGTATTTATCCTTTCATCTAACTCTTAAATGGAAATTAACGGCCTTAATATAAGAGGTCCTTAAGGAGATTAAAATTTTAGCCACTTAAAATTTTTTGAAAACTAAGTGGAGGTTTATTTTCCTATTGCACCAGCATGTTTTAAAGAAAAATACAGGTTAAAATGACATCAATAGTGTAAGTTAATAATTAAAAAATGTAGTTTTACACGGTATGTTGAAATAATATGTATAGCATCATATATGTCATTCACGCTTAAAACGAAGTTGTTAATTTGTCCAAATAGAAGGTTATATCAATTTATTCGCATAGAAATGTCATTTGGCCGTTCTTTGCATTCATTCCCGTTCCAGAGAAGTTATAATTTAAATAACGAGGTTTATATTTATTACTGTCAGTGGACACAGGCATTCGCCCCGAAGCGTAAATCGTCTTTTTACTTCGTTCTTTTTAAGGACTAGGTCCGTGCGACCAATTACCAGTAGTCGTTAATATGAAAATCGACTCCATGATTTATTTATCTTTGATAACAATTATACATGCGAGTGGTGGTAAAAATGACCTTAGCCGGAGGCGGACCGAATAAGAAAAATGAATCTTTTGATTATTGTTGTCCAGTTTTTTTTATTGTCTTAAAACTACTACCTATTTGACCGGTGATGAATCAGATTGATAATTACTCACTTGAGTATTTCGACGAGGAGTTCCGGCTTTGTACCGTTCTCGATCGTAAGAAACTGAGACGAGGTACGAAACAATCGCCTTGGGAATAAAAAACAAAGAGCGGCCAAGTTTCGTACATCGCCCCGAGCCAGAATACGCCAAAAGAAAATATAACAATCACGTCCTGCTTTGGCGGGATCGCTAGTTCGAAAAATAAAATGTGCCTACACCCCTCAAGAGAGAGATTTCAACAATCCTCTTATACGGTCACGTGCTATATGTCAAATTTTTCAAATAGAAAATGTTATCTCAGTAAAGCTACTCTCGTAAAGTTTACATCAACCGAGCTGCAACGTTTGATTTTAACAAACAAGACTTTATTTAGAAATATTTATTCGGTTATTAATGCAATCCATTTAGATACATTAAACAATGTTCTTTTAAAAGTTGTGTATATTTATGTCGGACGAAAAGTTTATATTTACGCATAATTGAACAAATATATCCTTCCTATACATAAAAGCAAATAATGAATGAAAACATGGGCACGCTCGATGATTTTAAATACAATAAAAAGGTTTTAAAATAAATAAAAATTTATTTTAACCACCATACTTGGGGGATGGGGTTGGTGAACGGGATGCGGTCAGTATTGTGAAAGTTGTTCCTATCTCCAACTCAACTCTATGGAATGTGATTTAGATCAACTGCATCACCATATGCCATGATCGCCGAACAATCATCATTGAAATTAATGAAACGGTTAATTTTTCAGTTATAACAAAAAAAATATAGCAACAAATAATGCCCCTGATGTTTATAAAACAACATGACCATTGTGTATTTATTTAAATGTTATATGCTCATTATAGAAATCTCAAATCAGAGTAAAGAGGCTGGGGTTGGTGAAAGGGATGCGGTCCGTGTTGTGAAAGCTTGTTCCTACCCCAACACAATGCAATGAAATATAGCTTAGATAAAGAAAAAACTGTACGGTCAAATGCCATGATTGCCCAACAATCGTGGGACTGAAATGAAAGGATTAGTTTTTCAATTACAACAAAATAAATAAATAATATCACTGATTCTTATAAAACGACATGACCATTGTGTACTTATTTTGGTGTTTTATGCTCATTATACATATCGCAAGTCAGAGTAAAGGGGATGGGGTGGTGAAAGAGATTCGGTCCGCGCTATGAAACGCTTTGAAGTGTAGCTAAAATAAAGAAAAAAACATTGAGATCGTCAGGTTATGATCGTCAAACAATCATTGCACTGTAATGAAATTGTTAACTGTGTTTCAACGTTTTAAGTCTATTTATGTTTATTTAATATATCTGACGTGCAATATGAATAGTTCTGGCTGAAGTTTTTGAAATGTTCCGTGAAATTCAAATGGCAATGGTCCCTCGGATGTTATAACCATAATAAAACCGTTTACCATACAGCACGTTTTCAAAAGTTCATCAGATATTCCTTCTTAAAATAAAACTATATACATATGCTATATTGAAAAAACCTATTGATTTTAGGCAAACTTTCTAGGCTAATTATGAAATATTTTTCACCTTTATCCACAAAAACCGTAAATTGAAACATATGTTTTTAAAAATTTAATGATTACTCAGGTGAAATGACTCACGTTGGATTTCGAAATATTTGGCCTCTTCGAGTAGCAAGTCTAAGTCGGTGAAGGTGTCGGGGATGAGAAGTCTCGAGTTCCTCATGAAGTTCAGGATGTGCCTGAACATCCCTCCATCCCTGTCGATAAAGTAGTGCTGCTTGAGGGAATCAAGTACAATGGGGATACTGCCGTTGAAAAGTTTCGCTAGTCTCGATTCAGGATATCTAAAACAAAACAAATTTCAGTGTTAAAAACAAGTTGGTATAATATGCATTTAAAAAGTATCAAAGGTACAAAGACTAATTTGCAAATGAAGGTTTCATCAAAGACGTTTTCTGGCTGTGAACATATGGGATATGAATAATAGATGCTAGTTAGGTAAATTTCAGCGAAATTCCCCGAAATTTTCCTTTTTCCCGATTGAAAAAGAATAGTGAAAGCAACTGAGTAGGAGAACTGATTCAAATTTTTATCTTGTTATTTATTTGATACATAACGCCTTTATTAACTGATTTATTAAAATGTCTGGTGGTATGTCGGACAAGTATCCAGAAATAATGTTTTTACGTGAATATCAAGAACGTAATTATTTATATATTTTTTCCATAAGCCCTAGAAATCAGAAATAGAAAATAGAATATCCGCTCACATTTTGTCAACAGAACAATAACACGTAGAAGATGGAAAAACATTTAACGATGAAAACTGGGAAAATATATAAAAACGACCAGTAGAAAGTATTTTTCCACATTTTAATTTTGATGGGTTCTTTTTCTTATTACTTGCTAATGTTTGTTTGTAAACAATTAGGCCTCGACGGCTTTACAAAATTTTAAAGTTTGCAAAAGACCCTTCCAATATAATAGAAGTACATTCATGGCAATTAAATTTAATTAATTTAAAATTATATCTAGGTAAAGGTTAATTATAAATTTGATAAAACGACCCATATGCTAACTACTGCAATTATCATGCAAAGGTAAACTTTTGTGACAATGTGTAGAGATTAGTGACCGTTAATCGATAGTTATTCAGATATCGTGAGATGCGGTCGGGTGTGATGTAGGTTTCAGAAAAACATTTTCTTTATCGTGCCAACGTTTCGATCTTTTATTGAGATCATCTTCAGGGCCTGGGATTTACAAACAATGTTTACATTTAACAATTACATTTAGGATGCGGAAAAGTGAATTTATACAATGCAAAATATATTTTATATATTATTTTTATGACAATGATTACAAAGGACCTTCCCAAGGAGGTTAATCGATTTTAGGTTTTATTGAGGGTACTTTCTAAAATACTTTAATTGAAATATCTTGCTAAAAATATTGATATAACTTTATGAAACCTGGTCCATCGGGCAATTGTTATGTTAGGCCAACGTTTTGTCTTAAGATTTGGGAATAAAGACCAAAGCGTGTATTGCTTTGTAAGCATCCCCCATGCATTTCTTAACATAATTTTATAAAAAGGGTTCCAATATTAAGGAGTTGGGTATGATTTAAAAGAATACATACGGACCGATTTGCACTCGCATAATTTCTCCGCTTCACGGAAAAATATTGAATTATGGATATGTAACCTAACCCTAATCCTATCTAACTTAACACACCTGACCATCCTAACCCAGGTCTAGGTCCAGCAATGGCTATTAGAACAACAATGTTCTTTCCTGGCGATTGAAAGAAATACTTAATGGCCGTGGGCCCATAGGCATGGCTGGAAGGTGAATGGGCAAAAAACTACGCTAACCCAAATTAAAATACTAATTCTAACCCTTCCTAATCTAATAGAACACATTCCTAATCCAAGCCCAACCTAAGCTAACGTAACCTAAGCCTACTTAACCTAACTATTTAACAGTAACACAAACATCATCACATAGATATGTACCCTAACCCAATCCTACCTAACAGTAACCTTTTTACTTGAGGCGAAGTCCAGGGAAGGTTTTTAGAACAAGATCCGTAGGTACGGCTGGATCAAACAACACCATAACATAAATTATAATACTAATTTTAACCCTATAATCTAATATAACCCGTCCCTAAAAATAATCCTAACCTAATCCTACCCAATCTAACTTAATGTAATGAAACCCATTCGCACCCCTGAATCGTAGTGAAATTATGGTCACAATAAAATTGTGTATTCAGCCCATAAATATCCATAAATTCACCATCTGAGCACAAAAGAAGCCTAATAGGTTTTATGATGTTATTCTGACAAAAGTTAGGAAGACCAATGGAAGTCGAACGAGTTTAGTTTTCTTGCAAGAGATCCTCCTTGCAACCTGGCCAGCCTGGAGGAATTAAGTGCGACTGTAAAAATACATTTATGATAGGATTACGATCGCTAACGTGAATAGCTGAGTATGTCACCCTGTCAAGTATGGTTTTCTCTTAAATCTTTCTGCTCAACTTGGTGATCTCTGAAACGTCTAGTCCTGACAAACAAAATTCAGGAGAGGACAATCCACAGAAGTAGAACAAATGCTAATAGAGCTAATAAAATAACATGCTGAAACGTGTGAAACATGAATAAGCTTATATGCACATAACAAAACGTCCTCTCAGGGGAGTATATTAAACCATTATTTTTGGGGCAGAATTGACATTTATTTATAATTCGTGCTCAAATGAAAAATTTACATTTCAAATTTATAGTTTATTCTCTATTTTTAAATTAAGAGAAAATTTATTAGAATTTTTGTCTGCGAAAACATCATTAAATTCGTAGAGGCTCTTTCAAATGAATTTAAATGTTTTTAAATTTTTATATAGGGTGTATCGATATATCTGGGATGACATTTCTGCATGTCTCTATTATTTTGTTTTTTCTGTAAATTAATGTTTTTTACTTAGTCTCCTTCTTTGTAGATCGCATATGCCGATCTTTTGCGCCCATAGTCTTCGTCGGTTTTAAGCCCACTTGCCCGGGCCCGAATTTTCTCTAGTCGTTAGTAAGCATTTACAAAATATGTTTCGCCTTGCTCTGCCTTAAAATATATATATTTTACAGCCCGAAGGCCCTTCCCATAAATATAACCTTCGGGTCGGAGAAGTTGTCAAAACGTAATGTAACGCAAATGCTCGGGGGCAAAGTCCTCGGGCTTGGAACAGAGATTAGTCGAGGTAACAACCGACTGCCTCGGCGGACCCGACAACAAATAACCGTCGAATGGTTGTCCTCAGGCCTTGTTATTGAAAAACAACAAGGGCAAGAGCTGCCCACAGGCAACACAATTCATCCCCGCTCAATACCATCCCGACAGTTTCTTACATTTATTACTTTTCAAATATTATATATAGAAACTACCAAAAAACAATATCACATTAAACAAAAAATATAAACATATAATTTTAAACTATTTCGATGATTTAAAATGTTACAGATTGGGCTATTTTTCTTGACAACTTTTTTGTCTTTTGATGGTAATACAAAGTATTTCTGTGAGAATATTATGAAATCTTATTAATTTCTAAGATATAGATTTTATTTTTTGTAGCTAAGGAGCCTTGTGCACTGCGTCCATCATCTAGGAATGATGTGCTCCTTCTTATATGGGTGATGATAGATCACTATCTACCTTCATGATTTTTGTAGTTGGTTCTTTACTTAGGTCTGTCAGACGTGTATCGGCTTCCGCCATCTTGAACGCTGTGTCAACAGACCAAAATGCCCTAAAGCGAGTAAAAGAGAGGATAATTACTCCGCAGACAACACGAGGAAATATCACAATTCATGATTTTTATTAACTCCTGAGTTATATTTTTTGGATTGAGCTTTCATTTGCTCTTAATAGAAAAATAATTAGGCCATACAGTATACTTGGGTTCCCTCCTTGGCTGAACCTATACTTTGTATTCCCATCAAAAGGCAAAAAAGATTGTCAAGGAAAATGGCTATAGGAAAATATATATAGGACCTCTGCCAGCCACTGAAATTTTCTTATGCCATTTAAGTTGTTAAGCACCTTGTTAAAAGATGTGCAATAAAACCCAGTCTAGTAACATAAAAACCAAGAGTCTTCTATAAAAGCCTTTCTATTCTTGATTGCAAACGTGCAATGAGTGATCTATTTTGTCATTCAGTTCACTATATATTTCATTAAGTCATACCTTCTATTACCAATCATATTCTTAAAGCAAAGATCAACTTTCCAGGGGAAATTGGTTTTAGTCCCAATCTTCTCTCATAAATGCAGACTTCTGTTGGGTGATTAAACGTCCATCAAATAGAGCGTGCTAATAGGACTTTCTCCTAGTCTTTGTTGTCTGGACTTAAACGGACATGCTCAATAAAACATCCCATTGAAGTTACACTTGTTCTTGTTATTTGGCGACACGAAGATTATATGTGATGTCCTTCCATGAACCTATACATAGCTTCGCTCTGGATGAATGGAGTTTAGCATCATCTCCCGGACATACAGATATGTAGCAAGTTCCTTCTGAAACATTTCTCCGCTTGGTAGAGAAGAAAACAGATCCTTCTCCCATCTAGTTTTTATTTTAATTACCATCTTTGTTGAAAACTGCGGCTTATTATTTAGATCATTAAATTTTTTAGGTTAAGCCTGAGGAAAATAGATTTTTGTCAAAGTCGTCGAAGATTTAAGTTAACTCTCACTGAAAATTCTTATTGACGGTGGATGAAACTTAAAAAATATTATCGTATTATTAGTTTTTTGAATTTCGTAAACCGGGCTTAACCTCTCTGGAAAGATAAAATTAATGGTCCAAGCTCATGGCTAGTTCCATAAAATATATTATCCGATTCAGTAGAAACGAAGAAATATATTAACGGCCAATAGCTACTTCTGCTCGAATGTATAATATACTGCCTGTTATTAATAGGCAACTCACCAGTGGGGTTTCTTGTATAATTATTCGATTTACATAACACCTACATAGCTATGTGTCTTTTTTACATACAATTGTATTATCTACCCGAACTTTTGTTTTCACATATAAAAACCGAAATCTGTTTATGTAATTCAAGTTGGACGCGTTTCGAACAGACGTTAGTCGGATTAGTAATTTCCTGTTTAGCCCTACTGATGATACAAGAATACAACAATCCAAAACGGAAAACAACTTAATGTTTATTATGTATTATTTTTTGGCTAGAGGTACCTTAAAGATGCTAAAAATAATAAGTAAAAAAATTTCGAATTTATAAGAAGTTCAAAAATGATTACAGCGTTCCAATGAGAAAGCATTCACGACACCATTGACGGTTAATTGTTAAGTAATGTTAAACTGACTGAAATAATATTTTAATTAATTAAAAGTGTTTTGCGAACGTGAAAGCACAATTTTCAATTATTCGAATGAATCGGTATCAACTCTAGATGCAAATTCAGTTTTGAATATTAGCGGTCTTTGACTGGAGGTACACACCGGCGGCAATTTGCTTTTCGAGACCCTTGTATATAAGCTAGACCTAGTTATGTTTAAATACTAAATGAAAGGGGTTTGTGTCAACAGGGCTGCTCAGTAATAATGTTTGCAGGGTTGACCACAATGCAGGGGGCCGCAAAGTACACAGCGGACCTCGTCTGCCCGATCGTTTGTACACACACTAAACCGACTGGGGGCGGGGACGGTCGCTTCATCATTAATCATTGATGACAAAGACTGTTATTTGGGTAGCTTTTGCAAATAAGTTGATGAAATCTACTAGGGTAAAAGAAAATTTCGATTTAATTTCTAATTAGTGCAAACCACACTTCATAATTAAAAAATAATAGTAAATTTTTCAGATCACTTTCCGTATCTAAAATACAATAGTAATAAATAACTACGATAATATTTTTGATTAAACATGACGGAAAAACATTTTTTTTTACTTTCAAAAAATGGTTATAATTGAAAAGCTAAGGTTTGAATTATAATAATAAAAAATTAAATTGACAGAGAAAGAGATAAAAAATAAACAGTTCATACTCTAACAAAAATATATTCTGAAATTTTTATGACGAGCTTTTAATTTTATATAAAAAATAGAGATAAGGCCAATCGGAAATGAAATTGGTAAGGGGCTACCGACGTGGAGTCACCGATTTTAAGGAAATAGTTGGTTAACTGCAAGTAATTTTATTTAGAAACAAAGCTGATATTCCTTTTCTATACAAAAAAACCTATTACGAATTTTGAAAAAAAAAGCAACCATTTTCAACAATCACAAAAATATTGGTAACTTTAACGACTCCATTAATCTACAGTAAATTTAACATAAATCCATAACTCTGTAAACTTTACAAAATGGCTAATATTTGACCTTAGTAAATAAATTATAATTAGAGATATAAACTGAATAGTTTGAGACGTTTTTGTTGATATTACCCTTATGTTTCTCATCCTAACCAATCCTAACCATGTTTCTCTCTTGTAATGACATTTAACTTTATTATCGTTTAAATAGGCTAAAGCTAGGGAAATTCAGCTTTCCAATGATTACAATACCATGGACTTAGATAAAATCCGGATGAGTTACGGATTTTTAAGAGGAAAATCGGACATCCCATGAGGAAAAAATGCTCACTATCCAGCCCAAAAATGTGTATTTTTTTTATTTTCTTGTTTGCTACAAAAATTTGTATTTACTGTTTTTCAAAGGGTGTTTAGAACAAATCCGATTTTTTGGACATCCAATTTTCTTGGCATACTTTACTGATTGGTATACACACCGACTGTAATAGGAAAAGGAAGGAGAGAAAAAGCTAGTGATTCACAACAATAAATACGTAAGTAGACATAAATATATAGATATACACACACACGGATAGATTTATAGCGATAGACAGATAGGTAGGTGGAACAAAAACGGTGGTGGAAGAAAAGGTTAGAAAGAGAGAGAGAACCATGTTACACGAACGACAGCTCTTAATAAAAAAATACCTTAAATATTTTTCTATATATTTTTACAGAATTATTATTTCTCTCCTAAGGCTCACTGGCAAGAATGTTGGAAACGAGTGTAATATTTTTTTGCCTAATATTACCAAAAATGTTTCATTGAAATCGATGATCATCCCGACAAATTAGAACTTACTTATACTTTTATTGTTTGGATATCGATTGAATGTCAATAGAAGTCACACTAAAATGATAAAGTAAATCTGAGTAAATTTACCGAACGTTGAATAAAATGATGTACTTTACTAATTACTATACATTTTCTCTCTCTCTTCCTAACCTTTCTTCCATCACCGTTTTCGTTTCACCTCTCTATCTGACAAGCACATTAACTATTCCATGTGTCTGTATGAAAATCTATTTATGTCTATGTACGTATTTATTTATGTGTATCATTTCATTTCTCCCTTCTCCCCTTCTCTTTTACAAAAAGCTACTGTTTATCTTTACCCTTTTCCTCATCGTTCTTACTCATTCCCTGTCTGTTTATCTGTTGGTCTATTAATCAATCTAATTGTGTTTATATCTATTTATATATTTTTTTAATCTAAATATATATATTTATCTTATTTATTAATCTCTCTATGTATCTACCTATTTGTCTGTCTAAAAATTCATCTGTCTGTTTATCTATGTGTACATTTAGATATTTATTTATTTTTATATATACAAGGTGTATCAACTTCTATAGTCCTTCAATTTAATTTGGAAACGATTAACTTTACCAAAAAATGGTCTTATACAAGCCCCAATTTAATTTTGGCTAGGAATCACGTGGTGGTAACAGATTTAACGTAACTTTCTCATCTAGCTGTGAAGTGATACTAACTTCATTATCTCAAATGAGAATGAGAAATCATCCTTTCAGTAAAAGTAGCATATTATAGCTCTAAAATCGAATTGTAGAATAAAAATATCGGATTCTCATTTAAAATAACAAAGTGTCATTTCCCAGCTAGATGAGAAAGTTATGTTCAATCTGTTACCACGATTCGATGCTAAAATTAACGTGGGGTTTGTGTAAGACCATTTTTTGCTCCAGTTAATCGTATCAGAATTAAATGAGTAAATTGTAGTCCACCCTGTATATATTTATGCATATATTTAATTTTTTATTCTCATATTCACAAACATCACATTTAATTTTCTTATCTTTAATCTCTCCGCTGTTCTTACTGTCCTTTTTTATTTTTTACTCTTACCTTCCTCTCTCTCTCTGTCTATTAATCTATCCATTTGTGTTTATATCTAATCATTTATATAGTTAATTATCTATATTCCTCACTATCTATCTGCCTGTGTATCAATTCATCTATCTGTCTACTTATCTGTACATTTAAATATTTATATATCTCTGTTTCTCCCATATGGACACCTCCTCCCTTCCATTTTCTCACTTTCAATCTCTCCCTTTTCTTGTTTATTTCTCACTCTATCACTACTTTTACCTTTTCTTCTTACCTATCTTTTTTTCTGTTTTTCCCTTCCTTAGCCTTCCTTTTGCCAGCTCTTTCCATGAACTATGAGAAAATAGCCCTTCAATCAGGAAATACATTCCAAAATGTTAATTGAGAGACGATATTTATTTTAGTACAATCGAACTGTTATATCAATTTGCAGCGATACAATTAAATTGTCATTTAAGAATAACCATTATTGAAAATGTGTAAGATATATTTCTTCTTTGTAAAAATTGGTCAGGGTTTTATTTTTCTCTTATAAGTCTCATAGAACAAGGAACTTCATTGAAATACTTCCATTTAGAAGAGAGTGTGATTAATTTTGATAATTAATATCCAGCTGGTTTTCTTAATGGAGTATCTTCTCAAAAATTATAATTACTAATAAACTGCATGCGTTGGGTTTTTGCGGGTCATTGGGTTCAAAAGGGTTTCATTGGGTTGTTTTTAAAAAGAAACATTATCAATATTCAACAAAATAGAAACAGAAACAACAAGAACATTATCTTAAGGTTTATTGGTAATCTACACGATGTTGTACTTTGACTGCTTCCAAGTCCATGAATGCCCAGATGTATTTCACCAATACCCTCTGGTTGGGCAATAATAAAATAATAATATCACCCGTTTCTCGTACCGGTGATAAAGCCGCGGGTGTCTGTTTTATGGAAAATTGTTGATAAACCTCTCAGTTACGCCAAGTTCCTCATATCCCGCACCCATGTTTTACGGCCGGTGATAAACTTGGATAATAAGCCATAAAACTGTTACGAGCATTGCCGCCAGATGTATTCGTACCTTCGGCGTTTTTGACCTAAAAGATAAGCTTGAGGTTCGGCCGTAAACTCGGCCTTTTCTTTCAAGAAACTTAAAAAAAATACATTTGTGCCAAGCCAAGGCACCGCACGTGAGAAAACCGGCTTACGATTTCAACTGGTAATCTAAATAACTGGTATTTCCAAATAATTTGCTTCTATGTAGTACAGGGGAGAAACCAAACCAATAACAATGATTACGATTGACAAAAACAACACTGATTAACACACAGACCCACCATTGAAGATGTTTAAATGCTAAATTTTAACTTTTGCTTTTCGAGTGTTACCTACATCGTCTTGTTTTGGTTGTTAACTGTTCTACTAATTATTATTTGGGATTTTATTTGAAATAATTAGCCTTATTTGGATGCATTTTCTCCTCTTCTGTAAATATGATTTGAAGCTTTTCGTTATTAAACATATAGGTTTTTCTATTTATTTTTTAAAAATTTAATACATTTATTATAATATTACATACATTTATTTATTTAAGTAATAAGTGGAATTTGCAAATGACATGGATCATGTGTCGTGAGGGGAGTTAAAAACCATTGTTGTTCTCCCGCGAGGACTAATCCTCAGTCAGTAGGTCACAAGGCCATCTCTTCAGTTGTCTGGTGGGATTGTAAGGGTGATTTCTGTTTGATAAGGGAGTTTATTGTGGAAAGTGGAAAATGTTTGGGGGATTATTTTTTGCATGAAAGGGATTTTGAGGTCATTGTGAAGGGTTTTTGGAGACGTGGTAAGGAGCAATAACTATAATTCAGAGGAATTTGGATTTGAAGGACTGTATTCTTGAGGCATTGGTGCCCACAAGTTTTAGTCTGTACGTCGATTTTAGTAGTCTTGTAGACAGTCAGTTTGTTTTTCTTTGAAACGTTAAATTTGCGTGCCTGTAGTCTAGAATAGTCCGAACGTTCGTTTAGAGCTTGTCGTTTTAGTCGTGTGTTGATCCAAGGTTATCTTAAGTCTTGACTTAACGTAGAGACGCAGTCTATTTTTGGAATGAATAGTATTGTCGTCGAGAATCCAAACCGATTACACGACATTTGAAAAATGGCAAAAGGAGGGAAAACTCATAAGGTGAGGTTGAGATGGGGAGTTGATGTCCGAGAGGATCGAGATCACGATAGCTCAGATGGTAGAGCAGCGGCGTATCTAGCAGAAGGTCGCGGGTTCGAATCCCGCTCGTGACACTGCCTTTTTTATCTCTACCAATACCTTTCATAAAGATTATATAATCATTAAGTTATTTTTAATTATTTTAATTATTAATAGGAGTTAATATACTATTAAGTGCAAAAGAAAAGAGCCTACTTTGTTACTGGACTCTGAAGAATCGTTCGGTTTTCGAAGCAAAAAAACTTACAATTAAAAATGACTACATTATTTAGAAAAATAAAACATATGCAGCCAATTTAAGTCAAAAACAAACTCCTGATTGTCAGTCCATATTTGCATTTTATACTAGTTTAAACGGAGTATACAACGAACAACTTATAAAGCTGAATATTTAAAACTAAATTTTAAATAAATTTTGCTTAATTTTGACCTTAAAAATATAAATAAAGGAATTAGTATCGTCCAGTATTATTTGGAATATGATCTTCGATCATTCTTGTAAGTCGGACGGATATAAGAGAACAAAAAAGCTTGGAAGCTATCATCGATATTGTTTGTTGAACATTTCGGTTTTCTGCAATCGAACACTGTCCTTAAAAGGTTAGTCTCGGCAACCGTTTTTGGAAGAAGGAATCGAGAAGTGAAAATTACCGGTTAAGCCCCTAAAGATCTTGGATTTCATGCCGTATAAACGCGTCCCACTTCGCAGCCTCGGTAAATATTATCTGTCTTCATCCTTTCTAGTTACACAAGACCGTCTGTCATACCGATCCTCGAAGAACAAAGTTTGAAAGTTATCGAAACTTTTCAAAGCGATTTTTTCACAATTGTCGAACAACAGTTTTCTTAAAAACTCCCGAGTAAGACAATTTTCAATGGGTGAACGTATCATTAATGTGGAACTGTACACTATTATAAGCAGAAAAAAATAAATGAAATAAATAAAATCAATAAAAATAAAATGAATAATAAGAAAATAAAAATAAAATAAATAATAAAAATGATAATAAAAATAAATAATAATATAAAATAAATAAATAAAATTAAATTAATAAAATAAGTCGAACAAGAGTTTATGACATTTCATGTAGTGCTAGTTTTCGAAAATTTGACAATCGAATCGATTCGACGGCTGAATTAAACAGCAAGAATATAAAGACATAAGTGATCAGATATAATTAAACTGCAGGCAAATATTTGATTCAAATGAAATAGTCCAAAAGATGTGAAATTAAATATGCTTTATATCACATGTGACTTGGGAAATAATTAAAAGGATGTGACAACTGAAAGAAGTTGAAAATTTCTAAATTCTGCACTCTCGTGCCGCTTGCCGTCATCTATTTTAATAATTTCCTTACGGGATATGTATATAATAATATGACCACAAGAAATAATAAAACAACATGCAAGAATATGAAAAATAGAATATTTAATTTTGGCAAAGATCATCGATAGTGTTGAATCTTTTTGCTTTCGAATACAACTTTTTGAATTTTAAATCCATTATATTTCGTTGTCTCATTGACCAAATAAATTCTTTCAATTAATTAATCTTTTTATGTAAAGTATTGGCTGAAATGAAAGCACAAGTGTATTGAGCTGAAGGTCGTGGGTACGAATCCCGCTCGTGACACTAACTTTTTCATTTCAACCAATACCTTACATAAAAAGATTAATTAATAAAAAAAATGGATTTTGTTGAAATATTGAAGATTCGTCAATAATCAATAAACTAGATCTAATAATATATCTGTTGAATTATCGTTAAGTAATGCCAACGGATTTCTTGATATATTTCACAGTAGAAAGTGTTTGAGTGTTGAAAATGTCACTGCGAAATGTGACTAGGTCGTTTTAGAATGTTGCAATTGTCGTTACCGTTCTTTCAACATTTGATATTGTCAAAGTTTCATTGAATTAAGTAAGGAGTTAAGTTTTAAGTCTGTTCCGATAAATTTCAAAGAATTGGTATATTTACAAATAAAAGCTGTATGTATCGATTTTATGTTGGATTATCTTGAGATAAGAAAATTAGTATTTTTAGCTTTTTAATACCATTAATATCAAAGTTCAAAAGTTTCGACATTTTCCAACATACAAACGTGATTACATTGTATAGCGTTATCCGAGGTAACGAGATATCAAAAAGTCAGTTTTTCTCCGATTTCAGAAATATACAACGGATTATCGCGGAATAATAATTTCTATACGTGTTTCTGCAAAATACGTGTATGTTGTTGCACCAAGGGTGCCATATATTAGCAGTTGGCGTGGGTGGGTTTTGTTATAAATTAGTCTAGCTGAGATAAGTTATCTGTGGAATGTTGAAAAAGCAGGGTTCAGGCCTATCTCTTACACCCCTGATCAACCTTGGAATTAATACACCCCTTTCCCAGCTTCCACCCTGCCGGCACAACTACAATACAACCCCTTGTAATAACATTTTTTTCCTCTATGTTTAAACACCCGACATTTAGACCATTCTGCAAAATTGATCATGCATACAAAAACAACAAACTTCCTTTCTTTATGTCATCCTTAAAGTCCTGAGGCTTAAATTCTTTTTTATTTACTTAAGATAACCAAACTGGAAAACGGATTAAGAAAATGAAAAGGTACTTGTGCAGTACCTGCTTACCTTATTGCATCTGGCATTAGATTTTAAACACTTCTTCAACAAGTTACCTCAGTATATAGGTTCGTTTTTCCTCATTTCTATCCTGTGTGTGTATATGTACATATATACTGAGGTACAAGGTTATATATATATANGAGAGAGAGAGAGAGAGAGAGAGAGAGAGAGAGAGAGAGAGAGAGAGAGAGAGAGAGACTTTTTGGGTAACTCTACGCACCAAAATATTAGGCCCTGGATTGGTCAATTTTTTTAAGTTTAAATTTTCAGTTTTTTAATATTTTTATTTCACCTTTCTACTTGCTCAAATCATCTATGTGAATATATAGCGTTTTTTATATAGGTAGCAATAAAAATATACTAAAAGTCATCAAAGTTGATCAATAACAACAACTTTCTCAAAACCAAATATTTTTCAAGTAAACTAACATAATTTTTTTCTTGAATCTAATTTGAAATTTTGTTTTAACACCTCTAAAGACCCTTAAATATAAATTTTTGATTGAATTTAATTTTATCGATTTTTAGACTCCTAAAACCTTTACGATTTTTGAGAAGTCGGTTTTGATTGATCTGATTGAAACGGGTATAAATAAAAAAATGTTTAAAGTAAAAAAGCGAAAACCTCAACGGTTTCACTGACCACAATTTGGGAAGCCACACGCAACCTATATGGACGACACAACAATCTTAACGACACTCTCATACTAGTAGATGATGGATGTTGGCCTGCGAGTCCTCCTCAGTGAAGGAAGTCCTGTTCCTCACTGAAGATAGCAATGCCGAAACACATTTGTATATCTCAAACAAAAAAACCCGAGAGTGGAGACAGACCTAGCAAGTGGCCGTGTGCCGGTTCATGACTCCTTTACTATCCTAGCCTCGGAAGCAATCAGAACCTCATTACCGACTGGTTCATTCGGAAGCTGATCAGGTTGAACGAGCAAAAAAGCAAACAAGCTACGTCAAACCTGCCCACCAGGCACAAAATCAACAGGATAATACCATCATCGAACCAAGTCCGCTACTTTGGTCTTAGATAACAGACTTAAATGGAATCCACATACAAGATTAAAACGGCAAGAATTTAACAAAAGACATGAACTGCTCAGACAACTTCTGGGACCAAAATCATCACTAAACAAACATATATAACTAACTAAACTCTTACGAAACACTGATTAGATCTATTTGGACCTACGCAGCCGAACTATCGGGCTCGACCAAATGATCGAACAGCCAACGAATTCAATCCTTTTAATCTTATCTAGCCGTATCTTCTTTCTTTTACGTCACCAATCAAACGATTCATAAAGATCTTATAATCACATTCTTGATAGATTTTATTTGAACACACTTCCTTTTTTTAGTGTTTCCTCAATGTTTCACCCTTACAATCCTCCGCGCCGTTCAAAACGACCATGTCCTCGTGACCTTCTATCTTAGCCCACCCAATTAAATAAAAGAGAGTTCTAACACTGGTTTCCCTCGTCTTCTCGCCCGCCTCCTGGTCTGCCAAATCTGTCAGATTTTTATATAAATATACTATTTGCTCAAAGTATATTTATTTTGAACAGGTAGCAATAAATGAAATAAATTAAAAAAATATTGTGTTTGATTCTTGTATTACAACTTTATGAAATGAACTAACTAGTCTTAGCAAGCGGAAAAGTTTAAATATTTTTTGTGTTTTCATTTTCTCATCTTTTTAACTAACACGTTACTCTTATTTCAAGTCGTAGAGTGAGGAAAAAACCAGGAAGATAATACAATTCAGAACGCATAACAAACTTGTTGCGTGTTACTGCGATAATTCAAATAACCGGTAGGATGACTTTTTCCCCCACTAAAATTAATTCAAGCAATTTCAGAAATGTCATTGATTTATTCTGTTATGTTAAACGTGATAACTGTAAATTTTACAATGATTTTTCTTATTACTGATCACGCACATCATTCTATGGTTAAAAATGCATAGTTGAAAGGTGTTTAGAGGTTAAATAAATAAGAAACTTACTTGGTGAGGGTTTCTAATGATGATGTGTATATGGTTCCGCCGACGTCGATGTGGACCGGTGCCGTGTAGCGGTTCGCAGCGGCTACATAAGGTATCCCGGTTATTTTATGGTTGTACCCTGGGCTATGGGACGTCGGCGTGGGCACTGCCGGTGCCGGGGAATTAGTCGGCGACGTCCCTGGTGAACCGCTGGAAAATAATTAATTTTTGAACAATTCTAGAAGTTGGTTTGAATGATGATAAATGGACCAACCTCAGTTTAATTTGAGCAGTGGTGAATATTGTCCTCGGTTGAGTCAGATCTTTTGGTTCTTTACCATCGGCTTCCATCCTCACTTCACATTTCCTCCTGAAACAACCAAATTATTATTTTTTTTTATTGCAGAATGTGAAGTTCTGGCTTGATTACAACTACAGTGGAATCCCACTGATCCAAATATCCGTCTAATCCAAACATGTATCGTTCGACAGAAAGGCCAGTTTTTGTTTTCCTTCCAATCGAAAATGCTCAACTCTATTTCTCTTTGCTGATGATTTAAAATTTCCATACCAATTAAATCTATTTCATTCTAAAGTCCTTTCTCTTGGATCACTGGTTCAAGGAGAGGCTCGAATTTTCAGTCATCAAGCTCTCCAAGCTGGCGTTCCCCAAGGGATTATCCTAGGGCCAATCCTCTACCCAGTTTACAGTGTCAACATACCTACACGCTTAACATCCACATCAAAACAATCACGGACGATACCGCAAACATCTTTACACTTTGACCTTGCAACTAAAGCAACCCATTACAGACCAGTGGATACCTCTAAACCTCTAACCAAACAAACCGTTATCTTGGGTTCTACTTGGGCAGCAGAATTACGTGGACCAGGACACACACACACACACACACACACACACACACACACAGAGAAAAACAAAAAGGACAGGACATACCGAAGGTGCCTACTTGGATTAAATCAACAGTCAGTATACGGAATAAATTAACAATATACAGGATACTAATTAAACCGATTTGGACTTACGGTGTCGAGCTGTTGGGTTTACTCAAATCATCTAACATCCAAAGGATTGAATCCCCTTCAATCCAAAGTTCTTGGAAGAATCTTTACTATTTCTGCTGTCACTAACCAAAAGGTCCACAAAAACTAGACATCCCATTCGTGGCAAACATGATCCGAACACTATTCCAGAATTTCCACTCTAAGCTTCCACATCAATCCACTAGCTCAAGCCCTCTCTTTGACGTCTCACCATGACAATTCTCCACGCCGCCTAAAAAGTCAGTGGCTTCGTTACCTCCTAACATAACCCTAAATCTAACAATATACAGGATACCTAATTAGACCGATTTGGACTTGCGGTGTCGAGCTATGAGCTACGCCTTCATAACCGTGGCTGCAAATAGGTCAGCGGTAGCTCAGTTGAGAAGAGGTAGATGTGTTGAAGGACTTTTATTGAGTTAAGGAAAGATTGAAACCTTAGAAAAAAGATAAGAAAAAGAAAAACACAGACACTGATCATGGATCTGAACCACAGCCGATCTACATGGCGCTTCATCAATTTGAAGCAGCTCTTCCACTGAAGGTAAACCACGTAAATTAACCTAAATATAAAGTGCTTCCTGCTTCTAAAAAGCTAATTATTTAACACAAAGACTGTTAATTAATTAGAGTTTACAAATAATACAACCAACACTTATCATATTTAAACGAACTAAATTTACAATTTACTTTTTCTTTTTAAAATTAAACTTACAGCTTAATTAGTTAGGCTTATTAAACTTAACCGTTTAAGTCATAACAGTATCAGACCTGATAAGAGCAAAATACATAACCTAATGGTCGCCTCAGGCTGCAACATCCTGTTCAGCAATCGTCTGCCTCACCCGTAAAACATAAAACACTGGGCCTTAAACGCTGTACCCCAGAAAACACAAATTTATGGATTTCTCAAATTTTTTTCTTATTGAAATAATTCGCGCTAAGACTGCCACATTCTGCGATCGCCTCTCGCGGACTGACAATTAGCCTTCTTTCTTACAATTCTCGAACCCGCAGACGATAGCCTCGAACCCAGTGGCCTCCGGGTCAAGATCATGCAGGCCGCGAAATGCTTCTTGCTGGCTCGCCTTGCCGATCGGCCTCGGTTCAATCTAGCTGCCTTCCGACGTTATTCTATTATTTTATTATTATTATTATTATTAATAAAAAAATAAAATACTGGTGACTCCAGCAATGGCTGGTTCCTCTCCCCCGGCCAAGTGGTTTGTCAGGTTCCTGCCAGATCTTTACGTTATTGTACACTCATTATTAAATATATAAATTTAGTACAGAAAGCAATAAGATGACTGCTTACTTCTTCCTTCTGCCTTGAATGCTCTTCAAATCTTTAAGTTTTCACCGCAATGAAGCTTCAAGTATCTTTACTTACTCTGGTAATATACAGCTATCTCTTCTAAAACTGTTACTAAAAGCAAGCCTCGTTGCTCTACTGTCTCAACATTAACGACTATGTTTTACATACCGGTGGTAAGATTACTGCTTTAGTACTTTTCTCTTGCTTGTAACAGTATTAAATTTATTCACAAAATTATTTACTCTATAGACATGGTTCCGTTGCTCCGAGACTAGCGGGCGTAACATCTAATAACCTATCGTTACTGTTTTGATCTGCCAGGACGTTTGAGTTTCTTGTCATCTTCAATCGGGATACTTTTATAAGCTTTTGTATTGTTGTTTGTCTGCGATTGAACAAACGTTGGTTACTTGTTTTTATTATAAACCGAAATTATTAATGCACAAAGGCCAAATTGATGAGGAGTCTTATAAGTTCATCACCCAGTATTTATCAAAACAGTTTTACTTAAAGATTATTCAGTTAGTTTCTGAAAATGAAATTATGAGAGAACGAAAATTCCTCGTTTAAATTTGAGAGTAACCTTTAAACAATTCATCCCAATGAAAATACAGGAAAAATGAAAAGGCGGTTAGCGGACGTTTGTAGGAAAAGGGAGATTGTAATGAGAGGGTTCTATACACAACAACCCCGTGGCTACTAAACACTACCCACTCCACCATCAATTATTACGGAATGAGCTGTGCTTCGGACCCACTGAAATATTCACTGAGGGCAAATTGGAGAAAATACTGTACAAAGTAGAGAGAAATTACATCCTCACCCCCTCGGTCGTCTCCTTCCTTTCGCGCTCACTCATTCCGTATTCGCAAAGTCCGAGTTTCCAGGGTGAATATTTGACGAGGGGGGTAGAGGGTCTGAAATGAATTGATAACATTAGAGGCACCCACTCTCCACAAACTCTCATATAATCCTGTTTTTCAACCGGCCTTTTACTCTTCCATCTCCTGACCAAACAAACTGTCTCTTTGCTCCAAACCCTCTCACCATCCGCGTTCAGTGTTTTATTTTAATTTTCCCAACTTGCAGGAATACCAACGAACCGAACGTAGTATTTTCTTCCTCCGACTGAAAAAGCGATTGCGGTTTTTCGAATCCAACGACTAAAAGTTGTCGAACGAGCTTATTATTACATGCACAAAAAGCGTGAGCTTCGTTTCGCTCTTAAGGCTTAAGCTTGTAATGGAAAACAGTTGAAAAGTAAAGCTCAGATTGCTGTTATGGATATATCAGCAATAGGAAAACATTGTTTATAAAACTTAAAAAAAATGCTTGTAATCATATTTAACAATATATGTACACACATGAACTTATATCGTTTCAAATCTTTTTCTTAACTTAACGAAATATGCCCAAGATTAAGTCAATATATATGAAAAGTAAAGCCTTATTTTCTGAATTTTTTTTAGAAAGAAATTAACAGAAATCAAAGGAGAATAAATAAAGAATTTCATATTCGAAAGCAAACAAAAGTAAAGAATATCTAGTTAAAAAGAAAGAAATCGACTATTGGAACAGGATGTTTTCATGTCTTACAATACACGAGAGATTGCAATATTTGTACGGACATCATTAATATTAATAACCGTCCATTGAGGAATTATTTTGCGTGGGAACGGGCGCCATTTGCATGAAGAGATTTATATTTCTTTTCCCAGGTTTACACAGACGGCCGTGGAATAAGAAATGGAGACGTTCGAATTGACAAAATGGCAATGATTTTTAACATGATTACATCGGGACAAAAGGGATTCGTGAGACACGGATGGGTTACATGAACATTTGCAATGTAAACGACGAGGCAGTACCGGATAGAATGGAGGACATACGATACCGTTATTACAAGAACTGGACAAATAACATAATTATAAAAGCACTTTACATAATGTATTATTACATTGGACAAAAATAACAAGTAATTATTCTTCACATCAATAAAAATCATATATTTAATGTCAAATAAGCCATATTTTTAATTTAACTCAATTTTATTTTAAAAACAGAAAACCATAATCAACTAAAAACTCATTCAATAAACAGACATACATAAATTTTATCCCGTTCCCATAAATGTTAAACACTATAACTAAATATTTATTCAGAAATCGTGAGATGCGGTCTGGTGTGATGTAGGTTTCAGAAAAACATTTTCTTTATCGTGCCAACGTTTCGACCTTTATTGAGATCATNACATCCTAAATGTATTTGTTAAATGTAAACAATGTTTTTAAATCCCAGGCCCTGAAGATGATCTCAATAAAGATCGAAACGTTGGCACGTTAAAGAAAATGTTTTTCTGAAACCTACATCACACCAGACCGCATCTCACGATTTCTGAATAATTATCGATTAACGGCCACTAATCACTACACACTATAACTAAATAGTTTACAACTTAAAACATTCATTCTGCAGACTAGAATAATATTTTTTTAAATGATTTATTTATAGCCTCTATATTAATACTAATACATATTACAAATATGAGCGTATTTTGATTTTTATTCTCAACACGGACTCTTTGACCAGCCCTGCACGAGGGAGGTCTCAAGCCATTGTCGTTTAAGGTGACAAAGTAATGAGCAACAAAAGAAATTTTGAGGTCCTTGTGGATTGTTCGAGCTTTGCAAATTTATCATAGGACTCTGATTGGAAGATTCTTCGAAGTTCTTAAAGTCTTAAATGAAGTTATACCGACAAAAAATTCTTCATAAGATGGAATAGCCAAGCAGGTAGTAAAGTATTAGCTTGTAAAAAACTCACACCAAAACTGATCAGTGAATGCATCCAAAATCTCCAAAACCTGTGGAAACAGAACAACCTGATGATATCTTGGATGCCAGGACACAAGGAAATTTCGGGTAACAAAAAGCAGACTCACTGCAAGGCTATGTATATACTCTGGAGCTATTCTTGGTGTAACAAAAACCAACATCACCTCCATCACAGAATCGATCCAAAAATACAAAAGGAGAAATGGATAAAAATCCAGGAGCGCTAAACACAGTAAATTATACTAAAACAACCCTAATCAAGACTGATTCAATAAATGTTACAGTTAGAATCTGCTAAACATGAGCCTAAGGGAGTGATATGACTATTTACCGTCACTGGCATCTAAGAAAACACCAACTCAACATGGGCATATTCAGTGATGACCCGATTTGTAGAGCACAAAGAAAGCACAGTGAAAGTATTGTAGCAACGACAGTCAATGACTTGAGGACTTCTTGAGAGTCGATGGCACTGTACTAAGGAACTAGGAAATTAAAATAAGCCATAAGGGAGCGGTGACTGGGGAACATAAACCCCCTACTTCCTAGTATCATTTCATCATCGTATCATTTGATTACAAGGATTGGTTGCGCTAGATATTGGATGACTGAGGGAACCCCACAGTTCCACTCAGAAGTCGAAAGGGGTCGCAATGTCTTGAGTAAAATTAGTTTAGTTTTGACGGCTAAAATTTCTTCGTGTTGTCCATGTCTTCTGTTAAGTTGCTAACTCTTAGGTTCACGTCAGTCCACTGTTTAAGCGTATTCCTAAGTATTTGACTTGAGTAAAAGTTGGCAGATCCTTATTAAGGTACATTGTAGGGCAAGATTAGATTTAATTTAATGAGCACTGAATATACTTTTCCTCATTCAGTTTTCTCCTCTAGTCTTTGAATAGTCCATCGTCTCTTTGGATGTTTGCTTATGGTGTTTGCTAGCATAGAATTCTGCCCTTTTCGTAAGGATTTCTTTCTTTAGTACTTAAACATTCGCCTATTGTGTCAATCACTTTTAAAGGATTTTATGGAAGATTTTCATTTCTTTAATAAACTAAAAAATTCCTTCCAGAGGAAAGGTAACAAGGTCTAAAGAACGAAGAGCAGTTACATAGGATATGCTCAGTTGTCTCTGTCTCTTCTTTCTAGACATCATCAACATTGACCATTTAACGATAGTCCCATTTTTTAAGTAGATAGCTGTCCTGTTAATATATCAGAGTTTTTAATTCTTTCCCTGTTGAGAAGAATTTCCTCTTTCTCCCATCGGGTTGTTTTCGCGAATAGACTTTTTCTTTACCTCATGTCTGGTTTTTGCCCCCGATATTTGTTGCGTTCTTTAGATACACACGTTTCTCTTTTAATATGACTGTTGTTTATACCCCATGATTTTGGACTATGGGTTATTCGGAGGCTTCTTGTTTTAGCAAGTATATCTGTTCTCTTGTTGCCTGTAATCATGGCCAGGGACCAGCTAAGCAATGTCGTTTTGTTGGTGACAACGCCACGACCACCTCCAAAGAGCACTACACCATTCACCCGCTTCATTGGGGTATTCAACTAATTTCGGCAGCATTAGGAAGATCTGGATAAAAACCGTCCTTGGCAACAGATGCCCCTGGAAAAGTCCACTTCTTCTCCACTTCGCCGGGAACATTTGCCCTTTGCATGTGGAGCTGTCCCCGGAGACATCCAAGCCAGCCAACCCAGCACCCCCGGAAAGACCCAGGATCCTCACCTCTTAATTAATTAATTGGTAACTTAATAATTAATAAATAATATATATAAATGTACGAATATTAACAAACAAATTTCAATATAAATTGTCAATAAACAAATAAATCAGTATTTACAAAGGGAATAAAGCGTGCTTGATTTCTGGGGTGGATTCTTAGCTGATGAATTTTAGGACGATTTTTTTTTCTACCGAGAAAGACCCATTGTTGGGACCGGCATGAATTCAGGGAAATTTGAATCCGCGCAAAACCGAACTCAAATATAACTTCAAAAGTCAAAATTTTATCGTTGCGACTACTGCCCTCTTTATGGAATAGAAAATCTAAAGGCAATGGTGGGAATCGAACCCACGACCGCGAGATCTGCCGGCCGAAGGTCTGATACTTTAACCCTGATCTATGTTAATATTTTTGTTTCTGAAATAATTACTTGCTATGAATTTTTCAACGCTTAAAATATAGTAAGTTATACCTTTAGCTCTAATTTAATTTATAAAAATAATTCATAGATCTTTAAGTGAAGTGATTTAATCTATAAAATGAAATAATAATATAATCTCAAAGCTAAATATTGAACAGGAGCAACAATCTTGTCTAATTTATACAGCAGAAATCATTTTTAAAAATCAACCAAGACGACAAAATGCCAGAGGGTTCAAATAGGCGGTTATGAATGGATAGAAACGAAATTGTATGTGTTGGACCCATTTGGTCTAATATCTTTGACAAGCAATGTTTATTCTAATGGGTATCGTGGGTAATTGGAGAAGGGCGTTCGGCTTACGGCCGGATGAAGGGGAATGCGTGTGTCTGAGGTTGCTTGCAATGGAAACGGACCGGTGCCAGTCAACAATCATGCAACGGACGCTTTCATTAAATTCTATTTAAATCCCATTTCCATTCATCTTACGAGCTACCGTTGAAGAGCACTTATCATCCGATTCGTGAAAATTACAATGTGTGCATTTCCCGTTCCTAAATCGATCATTGGCCCTAGTAAAAAGCTCTTCTCTTCTAAGCAGGCCTGTTACCGTCAAAATAGAATGCCTGGTCTTTTAGATTTTTATTGTTTATTAATCAATTTACAAATTATATAACTGAAAAATTCATTAGTTCATATAAATTCAAGGTGGGACAGCATGTTAAAAATACTACTTAATAATGATTATCGCATAACTTATATGATAGTGTATTATTTTATCACAACAATGCTAATTTCAGTCTGGCTACTCCCTCGCGAATTTATATATCTCTGAAATGTATTTAGTCTTACGCGATTTTCAGTAAGGATGTGGGGCTGATCTTCTATAATAATATGGAATAAATACAATATAAGCAAAATAATATACTGAAAAAAGGTTCTTATAATATGGAACACGCTGAGTACTATTTACAATGTACGAGAAATTTTCGTTCCTTGTACAAAATAATCATTCAATAAGGCAATGTTCAGAGATTAAGTTTTAATAAATTCAAAATTAACGAATGAAATTAATGAATTTTAGGCACTTTCATTATCAGATTAATGCTTTTTTACTTGCTCACACCGGTTTTCCGGTTCTTTGGTATTATACTCGATTTGTGCAGAAGTTATTAACCTTTTTTTAATTGTTGTTCAAACGTGCTTATCATGTAACGAGTCCTGATTGAAAGTTAGCTTTCTTGGCGCAAGTTAATATATTTTCATAATATGATCTCATGATATTAACAAATTTCTCGATAGCCAATACTTATTGACATAGTGCTACTGGATTTGGTTCCTTCATATCGCACAGCCACAAGAAAAGTGACAGAATCAAAAAGTTATAAAACCCGGATTATTTAGGTTTTTTTTAATATAAAAAGTATCCGGGTTGGTGATGCTACAGGAAAAATGACACAGCTGTAGGTGGACTCTTAGCTCCTAGGCAGCACTATTTGTCACTTTTCAATACTGTCACCATTCACGAAAAACGGCATATCTTAGTTCTGGGTCCAGCTCTAAAGCATCGGTGAAAGTATTTATCAAGAAAAGTACCATATTTCGAGTTACGCCAGTTTTTTCTTCTTTACTGAAGGTTTTTATGCTGTACCAGTGTCACATTTTCACATTATGAAAAACAATTGTTAATCAATTGTTCAAATATGTTTTTGTAATGTGTCATTAATCAGGCCTTGAAGATGACCTTAAAACAGGTCGAAAGCTTGAGAGTAACAACTGAATTTGCTTTTTTCTTCAAGACCATACCTTGATCTAGAGGGTTGTGAATTATTTTAGTTTCATTTCTTTTATTTTAATATCATTCATAATTATAAAAAAATTTATTTTAATAATTAATTTAGTATTTTAAATAACTAATTATCCCTGATTCCAGGAGGAAAGCATATTTGTTCACAAACTTACTACATGGCTATTTATGCTCGTTTGTCAGGTTTGTACATAGTCTCTTATTATCACAAAAAATTAATACCCTTACATTCATTGACCGCCATTATCGTTAGATCAAATAAAATTACCGAAAGCCAATATATACAAGACAAGTGTCACAACTCAAAAAGCGATTGTTTTTTTAGGGGTAGTACAGCTGGATTTTTAAAGTTTTGTGTTTTCGTTTAAGTCTTGGAGAACGAAAGACAAAATTGATGGATTATCACAGTTTTTATTGCACACAACCTTAATGGCGTGTACTTATTCATAAATCGAAAACAGTAAACTTTCATTGTCTCTCCTGTAAAATTTCATTTTTTTGAGTTGTGTCACTTTTTTGTTGGTGTGCGATATTATTGGTTTAAGAAAAATTCAGCCGGGCCATCTAAAAAGCACATCCTGTATACAAGCAACAGGTTTATATGAAAACACGAGCATACAAGTTTAGAAAAATGAGTGCTAAACTGTAAATAAATAAATACGTCGATTTTTTTAATGATGTCGTTTGTTTAAGTGTCTATTGTCTGCCTATTTTAATTGTTAAGACTAACAAATAGGAAACGGTTTAAGTGTGTTTTTTAATTTGAAAATCTGATCCTGTTCGGTTTTATTTCGACACATTCTATCTTGCCGTACCGTTAAAGTTTCCGTAGGTTGGCCGACACCCTACATCCGACTACGTCAACCGGGTTATTTATTCGAAAAACCTTTATCTCGAATATTTATCAATGTATCCCTAAAATAAGTATCCCGTGTAGGCTGGGAGACTCTCCAGTTTGACACATGATCTCGAATGTGTGTGTGTTGGAGGATCCGCGAAGTCACGCCGCGCCGTGGGAACCATCTTTCCCTCATTCCGACACAAATCTCTCGCGTACCGCCGTGAGAATACCCGAGGCCCGCCCGAATTTCTAGCCGCATGACCTCCGATTACGCTCTTTCCTGGGCGTTCTTCCGCCTAGAGCTACGGATACTTTCGTAGACGGCGACCCGACTTTTTATTTCGCGGGATTTGTCTTTTTCCCTGTGATGATTACCACGATTCGAGTTATTATCCCCCTTCATCACGAGGTTGAGGGAGATATGCGGTTTAGAACTGGTGATCGTCCTGGAACAAGGAAGAGGCATATAATTTTAATCCCCCCCCCCACAGTATCAGGGAGTAGTATTTTAGGCAAATTGAATTTAACTCATATTGTATAATTAAACTGCTAGCCGTAATTCAAGTTAAATATTCATAATTATTCTTACAGTACTACCAAATAGTCGAATTATGAGTATAACATGCCAAATTTAATCATTTAAATTGGGAAATTTCTTCTTGGGATCATAGGGTGTGGAATAGTCTTTTGAAATACACCGAGGCAGAGCATATGACTAGAAAGGACCCTGGTCAAGCTTTATGAATACTCCCTGCTTATTTATTCCAGGCAAATTTTACTGTTTTTTCGGCATTATTGTTATTCAGCTAATTCGGCGCTGATGTTTTATTCGGACACGCAATGTACTTTTGTTTGGTCAAATGATATAAAGTTTTACATTCAAGGTTAAATAATTTCCGAGTTATTTCGTGTTACTTGTCTCTCTTGTTTGGTCTGTAAGACGCGTCTCGTCTTCTCGCCATCTTCATAGGTGGGTCTGGCTGAAATTTTATAAATTGCTATATTCAATGTGATATTGATGTATTTTGGCCGTTTCCGATCTATTTGATTTGACTATGCTCGCTTGACTGGTCTCTTCTTGCAGACAGATAGAACAGGTAATTTTATAAAATTCTATATTTATAACCTCTGTTCGGGTTGTTTCCAGTCTATTCCTCACCCTGAAGATCCCAAGAAGAAATGTCCCAACTATTTGGTAGTACTGAAAGAATAATTATGAATATTTAACTTGAATTACAGCTAGCAGTTTAATTATTCCATTTGCCTAAAATACTTCTCCTTGACACTGTGAGAAGGGTTTAAAATTATATGCCTCTTCTTTGTTCCAGGACGATCACCAGTTCTAATTTGTCTTTCAGACGCTTCTCGCCATCTTCATTGTTGGTCTTCGCAGAATGATCAGACGGGAAGGACCATCCTAATTCTTCACCAAATTCTATAATATGTCTGGTAGAAAGATCAAACAGGTAATTTTATAAAGATTAATATTCTTAGGGAAATTACTGTATACCATCTGTCGATTTGACCATCTTCGCTAGTTTGATCTACCAGACGCTTCTCACCATTTTCAGCGTGGTTTCCGGTAGAAAGATTAAGAAATTACCTGTACCTCTTTCGTTTAATTTAAAATTAAACATTTCCTAATGTTTTTAATTCTTATTTATTAATGAAATGCAATTCAGAACTATATCTTAAAACGTTTCTGAAATATTTCAAACTGTTCACTCTTCCAGAATTTGTTAAGAAGAATATAACGAAGTACAAAAAGAAACATTTAGTTAATAAAATGCTTTAAAACCCCCTCAACAAAAATGTACTGATTACATCATCTTGAAAACACTATTGTCATAAAGCACTTAATAATATAATCATGATAAATTAATTGTCATAACTGCTCATAATAATGTTGTTAAAATTCGATATTTTAAGAATTTCTACTAAGAAAATTACAGGAGGTTTTGAAGTATATAATTAATTTAATGATCAGCTATTATATATAATACTTATAAAAATACAGTGCCAAGTTTTGGGAAAAGTTGCAGTTCACTATTTTATTTATTCAAGTACATTCTATTGACTCAAAAAAAATTTTGTTTTACGTTTAATTAAATTTTATGAATCAATCAAAAATAAAAATTACAGGAAAACGAATAGTTAAAAAGAAAAGGATACTCAAGCTAAGCAGGCACTGGGTCAATTATTGGGTCCGTGTTTACTCGCGGGTTCGTTCTCAACTTATCAAACGCGTTTCAGGATTGCGTCGTCATTAGTGAGGATTAACAGATGTTCAGGAGTGCAATGCCGAAACGCGTTTGAGTAACAAACAAGCCAGTCAAGAAGGACCCACATTAAGTGACCCAGTGCCGGTTCAGCAATTCACCGACTAGATGCAAAACCTAGCAACAACTCTAATAATAATATAAATATTAAAAAAAGGATTACTTGAAGTTAAAACTCCGAATAACAAATTAATCTCTTTGCTGCCTGACTTAGACAGACTGATTTTTAAGTCCAACGAAAAATAACCGCACAAAATGATCGAAGTCGAATTAAATCATGACAGAACAAGTTCACTCATGATCATCCTGATCTGTCTTTCCTGAAGTTTCTAGAAATTTTTAGAGGTTTCATTTTTTAAAAATCTATCGATAGAACAAGTAATCAAGTCCACCCTGATTCAGTGAGTAACGTTCACATGTTGCTGTCAACAATTGTTCATTAGTACATATTGATTGGATAGTTAGACTATATAGAGGTTAGTTTAAATTGATAAGATTCGCCTTAATACCAAAATGTTTAAATTTTGTTCAAATTTGGTACGACTATTAACAAAACAATCTGAAATTTAGTTTCAACTTTGTTATTTATGACTTCCAGCAATTGCCCAGTGGTTTTATTGTAGAGGTTGAAATTTTTAGGTACTGTTAATATTGTTTTTTTTTAAAATATAATATAATAAAGCAGGACAGTAAACTGTCTTTTTATATATTTTTTAAAAGATAAAGTATAAATTTTTACAAATTAAAAAAAGTATGATTAGCTAATTAGCCATCTTCAGTGATGGTTTGGATTCAAGTTGGCACACTAGACTTTGTGATTGACGCTTAATCCAGATCAAAAACAGGCCGTAATGCCCAGTGGTCGTGTTAATAAAATAATTGTTTGCGAATGTTACCCCAAAAGGGCAAATTGTTTGAAACTCGATCCTGTTAATGCACGAAGGCCAGAATAAGGCGGACTCATACAAATCTGTCTATAGACTGCTCGAGGCGTAACTAGTTAGATTGTTTGTGGCCCCAGTTGGAATTTGAGCCTGAGGGCGTGCCACTGAAGTAGCCTTTAACATTAGAAGGAGAACCCCTCTCCTACTGGCTCTTGTATGTTACACAATTATTCTCTTCTTTTCGACGATTCAATAACGCACTCGTCCCCTTGGCTCGCCAATTTGATTCTTTTTATTGTATCATAAAAGTCTTCGGCGTCGCGTGAAATCGGGTCCGTTTTCGCGGTCGCTAATCGCTTCACCAAGATTCGTAAGGCATTTTTGATTATTGCGAAGACTACCTTATTTATGAATTATTCAAAATATATTATAATGAAGCCAAGCCACATCTTGTAAATATACACCCTTGGGCAAAATTAAAGTTACACGTGCCCACATTTCAAAAACATTAAAATATGCAAAGTTCATTTATAAAATTTTAGTTACTAGTTAACATTTGAAAATGTTTAACATTACTAAATAGATATTTTCAATAATAAAATCCAAACAAAATACAATACTAAGACACATTTATGCCGAAAAAAATCATTTACAAAAAAGGTAACATGACAATCAAACATTTGTTTGATAATTTATAGTATTATAAACTCATTTTTATATTTCGTGCCAAAATGAGAACTACACAAACAAAATATCATATTGAAATAATTTTTTTTATATATGAATTTTATCTCAATAAAGATAAGAATTTTGTTTACAATGTTCAAAGACCTTCGATCCTTTTTTTAACGAAAATGTGTAATTAACAACTAAATGATGAAACAGACATGAGAAAAATGTGAAGCAGAGTATGCTCCTTGTTCACGTCAATTAGCTTTTGGTGCAAATCGGCTGTCTCGTTGCAGTACAGTACTTGATATTCCTACGAGTAATACGGGAGGATGTTAATGTATTTATGCTAATAAATTACATTTACATATCAGACTTCATTCACACCTTCCTAGAGAACTCGATATTCCTACAGGTAATAAAGGTGGATGTCCTTCCATTCTCGCTAATAAATTACATTCGCACTACAGTTTTCATTCACACTACCCAAAGAGTATTCGATATTCAGGTTAATTGGGGGGTGGTCCTTTAATTTATGTTAATAAATTATATTTACACGGCTTTATTCAAGCTGCTGCATAGTATTTGTTATTCCTGCAGGTGATAGAGGGGGATGTCGGTTCATTCGCGCTAATCAATTGGATTCACAAAACAGGCATCACTGCTTCAGAGTACTCCATATTCCTACCGGTAATTGGGGGAGGGTTCTACAGATTTATACTAGTAAATTACATTCACCCGTCTTCATTCACTCAGATTACTTGATAGTGCGAGGAGAAATTGGGGAAGAAACCTATCATTCTTTGCGTGCGGTAATAAATTAAATTCATACGCAAGATTTCATTCACATTTTCCTCGATATCCCTCGGTGTAAATGAGGGAGGATACATTTACACATCAGGTTTCATTCAAACTGCCCCAGAGTATTCGATATTCCTTTGGGTAATAAAGGTGGATGTCCTTTCATTCGCGCTAATAAATTACAATCACACATCAGACTTCATGCCCAATGCCCTAGAACACTCGTTGGGGGAAAGCTCTATGGAATATATTACTAAAGTCGCTCACATCTACCTGACGAAATTGAAGTTAGTAAATATGATAGGCTAAAAATTAAGAAGACTAGTAGTAGATCTGCCTTGTTTAAAATATGGTTAGATTAAATTCAATAAACAGCTTTAAATAATTTTGGCAATAAAACTCTAATTATGATCGTTCTGTAGTTAGATGTGTAATGCTTGTGTCTTGCTAAAAAATAACTTTAGAAAGCACAAAGCAAGTTGTTACTACTTCCTTAATAGATATTAAGTTTTTAAACTTTTTTTTTTTGTTCCAAAGAATAAAACGATTTAACCATGGCACTAGCAAGGCAGCAGGGTAAAGTGGAATTTTTAAATTGGATCGAGGATAATGTCTTTCGTTGATGGAGCTTGGGGGTTCTTTCATGAAAGAGCCGAGATAATGCAGCGATTACACTCCCTTTTCTCTCATCTTATTGCTCACTACGGCGGGGGCCATCCAAGTCTAGCCAGACGTGATAATAACATCATCGGCTAAACTGCTGTCAGGACCCTCCTCTTCACTATCCCGCTCTTGGTCTCATAAACCTTGTTTATGTACATACGGTTTGCCGTTTTCGTCGTTTTATCGAAAATCAGAATGGATTTAACACAATGTGCAAATAGTGTGACAGCAAAACTTTCTTATCGAAATATTTTAATTTTTGACCTGTTTAAAAATGAAAATTGAATACTCAAGCTCTAATCGCAGTGTCAAAATGGGCCTCTTAGTCAACGTTGTGGGAATTGTCTTGATAGTGGATGTTACTTCATTACTTATGTGTGAACGAGAATGGCGACCGTGAGGATGCTCACACCCACAACACCCACTCGTTTTCCAGACGGGGACAGCAATAATTTGTTATTATGTCCATGGTTGGATGACAATGGAATTATTTCCCTACGGTTAAAAAATATTCTGATCAATCCGATGGATTTTTTTCAACCTTCTATAAAGTTGACGGGAATTTGAATTATTATATTAATATTATGAAATTTTCCTCCACCTTGTAGCAATATCACTTGAAAAGGTAATTTATTAGCGCGAATGAAAGGACATTATAATAATATGCAATAGAGCTTTGTTGTTTTATAGTCTATATTATTCAACATTTTTACCCGGCATAACTGAAATAATGCACCAAACTTTAGGTTTTTTATATTCATCACTGATCCAAGGATAATCATTAAAATAAAACTATGAAAAAAACTAAAACATATCCTTATACAGATTCTTGTAGGTTGGTCGTTTTCGATCAATGAATTTTGACAAAAATTCAAATTTGGTTCGCCTATCTTCATTGATTAAGCCTGACTTACACTTTTGAGGGGTGGACCTGTACGATTTAACATATTTAATATTACTTTGGTTTTAATTTATCATTTGCAACAGTCTTTCTCAAACACCAACCTATTTATTATATTATGTAATGTTTTTTGGTTAGTCCTATTTCAGAATATGGTTCAATAGTCTAGTCTCCTTATTGCGTGATTTATATCCATGGATTGGAAAGTATTAAAAAATGGTTTAAACGATTGCCAAGACACGAGGTTTGTGGTATGGCAGAATTACTTACGACCAGCTAGCTTTATGATGACATACGACTCAACAGATTCGACTTTAAAAGAAAAATAACAAATTTACTGCTTTTTTATTTACGTTTAAACTATAAAAATTCACCCTACTGATTAGAACACATTTCTATTAAGGTATCTCCTTTTAACAACAGGACTTCGAAAATATTAATTTCACCTAAACAAATTATATGTTTTTTTCCGGTTTATGCGCTGCGAACTGAAGAGACCATAAAAAAGTGGAAAAAAGAATGGAAAAATACCAATGACGCAAAAATAACTTAGAAAAACATTTTCTATCTTTATTTAGATCATCGTCAGGGCCTGAGATTTACAAACATTGTTTACATTCATTATGTTTAGTGGTCTAATTGACCAAATTACTTCTTTCAAGAAATTATTTTTTTATGTAAGGTCTTGGTTGAAACGAAAGTGTCACGAGCGGGATTCGAACCCAGGCCTTCGGCTCAATACGCCGTTACTCTAACCACTTGAGCTATCGTGACGTCGATCCACACGATTGTTTACATTATACAAATACGTCTAAGATGTGAAAATGAATTTACACAATTATAGAATTTTAAGGTTTAATCAAAATATTTGTACTCATTCAAAGTGTGTGTTTTCTGCGTAGATGTGTCACAGTTGTGTGTGGTTTTGAGAATGTCGTTGAGATATAAATTTTTTTTGTATGTATATGTTTGATTCTGAAGGAGTGGGGAAGGAAATAAGGATAGAAATGCATTCTTCCATGAGGAGTCGGCTTCTTTGAGGCGTTGGTTTTTCTAAACCATCACCCAAGACCACATCTCACCATCTCCAAATAATCATTAATTAACGGTCACTAAATTCTACACTTTCTTTAAATATATGAAGGAGAACAGCTCAGACTGACTATTTTTAAGAATTAATAATGTATATTTATAAACTATTAGATGAGATGTTAATTCGACTAATATATACAAGCGTTGCCTAACGGACCAAAGATTGACGTTTTAACAGTGAATATTTAATGGGACTGGTTCACCGGTTTCGATTATCGGTTTTCGGATCAATCCGACGGATGTCACCAACCGCTTTTATACGGGGTTTTGCCGCGGCAGATCGAAGGAGTCAGCGTGAATCGGGAGTGAGAGAGAGCGTACTTTCTCGTCTGACGGTTTAATGATAGGCCAGCTCCCCGTTTAATGACCGGTCAGAAAGATATAAATAAGGCTAAAGACGAGTAGCCCTTTCCACCTCCTGGGACCTGCGCATAAATTAATACCTCAGTCAAAGTGATTTCACTTTATGAGTTTGATTAACTGTCCCGAGACCAGGGGTGTCGCATAAACAACTCCGGGCGGTCCTCACTCTGTCCCCTTCGGCCAACGTTTTCTTGAGATCCTGCTTTTCTCTTCTAATTAACGGTAAATTCGAATTTTAACACAGTCTGATCTTCCCCTCGTCTTATTTGCTCGCCTTTCGCTCCCAAACAAATCCAGACCATTTCTGACTCTAATGTTACTGTTTACTAGAAGGATGTTGGAATCATCTGTATTTTTATAAGATTAAAAAGTTTAAGAATCAGATGTGCTATTGGAACGAATATGTATTTATCTTTTTTTGGCTTATTCCCTAATAACCTACCCTTAGAGGCAAAAAAATGGCCACCCTCAATATTTTAAATTATCTGTATTGACAATCCTCCACTTACAATAACATTTGGTTCGTTTTAAAGGTTTAAAGATAATAAAAGACAGATAAAATCTCCTACTTGTGTTAACAATTGGATTTTGCAAATAAATCTTTGAATAGTCTCCTCTTCGTTGTTGTTTTTTCTCTAAAGCTTCTTCCAAACGTTCCGTTGATTTGATTTTTTAACTGGAAATTTGTTTGAGTATGGTTTTAAGTGATAAAGATTCGGCTAGAATCATAGCTTTGTTGGGACATGAAGAAGTCAAGGGAATGTGGCCACGGTGCTTAACATTCCCAAAACAACTGTCCGAATCCATCGCTACCAAGATACTGGAGGTTATTCAAGAAGGCATGGATCGCCATCGTGTCACATCTCAGAGATATGATAGCTTTATTGTTCGAATAACACTTACTCCCTAATACGTACTCCCTAAGCGACATTCTACCGCTGTTAAGATCAACCATCGTCTTCAACAAGTTAAAAATTTTAATGTCGTTTACGCACTATAAGGCGAAGACTTTCAGAAGCTGAATTACGTGTGAGAAGGCCTGCTGCTGGTTCAGAACTTGTGACAAGGCACAGAACAGCTCGGTTAAGCTTCGCAAGAAATCACATCAAATGGTCTGAGCGAAATTGGATAAAATTTTGTTTTCAGATGAGTCGAGGTTTTGTTTGAAATCTTCTGACGGCCAAGAGAGGGGGTTTGAGAAGAAATGGAGTATACCCCGCAACATTTTCACTCTCGAGAAGCTATGGAGATGGTCGTGTTATAGTTTGGGAAGGTGGCAGAAACTTGATCATCGAATGTTTCGTATGATACGGTTTTATTTTTATGCATGACAGTGCAAGGCTTCACTCAGCAAGGATCGTTGGTGACTTCTTGGAACGGACTTCGATACAATGTTCGGAGTGGCCCGCATGTAGTCCAGACTTAAACCTTACAAAACAACTTTGGGACGAGTTGTCAAAGAGGTAAAAAGTCGCCCAATACCAGAGAATTTGCACGACTTAAGGACGGCGCCTCTGGAAGAGTATGAAAACCTCATAAAATCGATGCCATGTCGATGCAATCCAAGAGGAACAAATATTCCGTAGTTTATTGATTTTTTTTTTCTTTAAAAATGTCCAGTAATCAACAAAAAATTAAAATTATATGATTGTTTTACTGTAATTTATTAGCGTGAATGGAGAAGCTTTTTTTCAATTACCACGGGAATATCGGGTACTCTGGAGCAGTGCGAATAAGGTTTTATATGGGAATGTCATTTATTAGCGTGATTGCTTCTTCCGCAATCAACCCGAGAAATATTACGTAGATACATATATAGAAATACTTTTATTTACAAACATTAGATCATAAACATCATTAGATATTTATAATTAAACAAAAGCAATACGACGATAAAGATCCCTCTGCCGGAGGTTGTTGCCGAAAAATTATTAGACATAATAGTAGGAATTAAAAAAATAAAATAAATTAAGAAAAATAAAATAAGAAACTCGAGAAATAAAAATATGAAGAATTATGAAAATCATGCCGGTACTTCTGCTGTATTGCCTCGTATTATGCAGGACCTTAACATCTGGACCTTTCCTTCTCTAATACAATAGCCGCAAAATATGTAAAATGTCTTTCGCTTAAGATAGAACATTCAGCCAAGCAGTGAAATACGTCAATAACATTTGGGGCAGTGAGAACGAAAACTTATATGTTAATGCAATTTATTAGATTAATTAATTTTTTTAGGGGTATCCGACAGCTTGGTCATTTCTGCCCCGAGTGCATGCTCAATATAATAATACACATTCAATACGCATTCATACAAATAAATACATTCACATCTATAAACATTGCATTCTTTGTATTTAGTGTATGGAGTACTCAATATTCCTCCATTGACCTGCATACAATAACGAACTAATCTAACTGGGTTCGATGGTGTACTTTTATATATATCCCGCCATCGACCCAAGTCACGTACCCACCTCGAATGGCGATGGGGATGCCCTCCTCATTCACTCTAGTAAATACATTCATACAAAATACATAACACAATAAAAAAAGTCCTTTTCCCCTAAAAAGCGGATAGGGATCCTTGATACTTTCTACCGTGCCCGAGAACCATTCTTAAAGCCGGCGGCTTGCCTACACGCTCACTGTATGGAGCCAAGGCATGGCACGCCTCTATAACGTGGAACTCTTCAAGCAACCATTCTCTGCATAAGGTGAACCTGAGCGGACATTCCCCAAAAGCAGTTGCCGGTGTGTCAAAGTAATTTATTAGCGTGAATGAAAGATCTCATCGCCAATCACCCCGAGAGATTTCATGTACTGGAGTAGTGTGAATGCTGACCACACTATCATATTTTGTGCATGCCTTTTGTTTTCTTTGTTTTGTTTGTTATTGGTGGTATTTTATTCCGAATTGAGCGGGTAGCTAGCTATTGGATAAAGAAAAGAGAGAGTCGGCGGTCATCGGTCTGATCGAACATGTCTGGACAAACAAGAAAAGAAATTAGCAGAATTAAAACGCGAAGAAAGAATGGAATGGAGATGACCGGTGTTGTTTTAAAATCTTCAAAATTAAAACAATGCATATAATGATGTAATTTTACGTTAAAGGCCATCAGGTATGACACCAATCAGAAAGGAAAAGATTTCATTCTTTGAGCTTCTTCACTAGGGCTACAATACTATAATTACTGATTTAAACAACAGCATAAACATCCATTTAAATTTTAAAACCTATAGTCTTAGATTCAATGAAAGTAAAAATTATAATTTAGTAGAACCTGATCGAACATGATCAGAACATTCTATTATGAAATGTCAATCACATTGTTTAGAAGGTTGAGTGTAAACAAAAATATGGCAAATTTTGGAAGTAAAAGAAAAAATTGTGGTTTATCCTCTAAGAGTAGGCAATTTTTGAAATACTGGAATAAATTTAACAAACCATTGCTCTAATTAGCTTTCAAATTTGAAGTAGTCTACACATTAAAAAGTTAATTTTTTAATATATATCGAAAACTTAAATTATTCGTTTTGATACAGATTCATGAACAATTAAACCATAAATTAAACTTTCGGAATACCAGAAGATAGATATTGAGATTGGCATTTTAAGCCGTGTTTTGATAAAGATTAGGATCCTGTTATAATTTCAATTTTTTCACTCAACCAATCCAACCAGGAAATGGGGCTGTTTTTAACTCTGTTCTAGAACTCCGTGATTTGGAGAGGCACGATATCAATCATCACAGGCGATTTACATCTTATTACTTGATATCTTCTAAGCCACTGGTGTTTGGACACATCAACGAGTGTGAAAAAAGAACTCACATTAATCATCCATTTTTAAAATTCTGACGCGATAATTTACAAATTTTTAATTGTTGCAATCAACAAATCCGCCAATCAGATTTTATTTAGCCGGTATATAAAAAAAATCAATAGAATTGTTACTAAATACAAAACCTCTCAAGAGATAAGGGAAGATCATGCATAAGTTGACATTCGGGGGGCAACGGTTGTTGAACTTAAAAAACCGGCCCGTGGGCGAGTCGAGGAATGTCTTTGAGTCCCACATTGTCATATTCATCAACTATCGCCATATTCAGTTGGATACATGGGAATAATATAAAAGAATGTATTTTACATGTACTATAATAATGCTGATACTGTGATGGTTGATATCAAGCGTCATTTTACAAATCGCAGAATTCCTGAATGGCGTTAAAAACTGCTCTTTTTCCTAATTGGATTGGTTGTATGCGAATATTTGAAATTTTATGAGTCTGTCCATGTCCACTACATAAGCCAAGTTTTGGCTGGCTAGCGTAAAAGCCGTGTACGAATAGAGAGATAATAAAATAAAATTAGCTAGGAAAGCGTTAGTTTTCTTAGCTTGTATTTTCAACGGACTTGTATCCATCGGATATTTTCCAGACATTTGAAATTCTTTCTTATCACTCTATCAGCCCGGAAAAACCCAGAGCAACCTAAAAAATTTAAACAAATTCTTTGAAAAAATAATTGTCATGCGCCTAACAAGATTATTGGAAAAAAAGCACATATTGCCAGAATGGTTCGGTTTTCTCTCTGTCCACATAGAGCGGTAGAATGAGTGTGTAGTTTCATGTAACTAGCAATTTCATTAGGAGGAAGCACACTGGAGCAGTAGTACCTGATATCTATAAAACTTTTGATATGTACTGTCTCCAGGCATTATATCCAAGATGACTGAGTACAAGTTTCCTTCGCTTAATTATAATGATGGTCTTATACTTATAAAAACGCGAATTTGGGCGGACGAGGCGACTAAGGCCAGGAAATCCCAACTTTCGTACATGACCACCACGAAGGGCCTCTAGCGCTAAATATGTAATAAAGAACTTGATTGAAAGAAAGTGGCTGCGTCAGTGGACTGTACGGGTAGAGAAGCTTTCACGTATCAAGACAGTGTCGATAGAAGAGACCATCATCCGGTGAAAACGGACACTTTTGGGCCAAAGCCCGCGTATGTGTTCGACATGTAGAGAAAGGTTGCTCCATGTGCCCCACTTAAATGAATGGTGCCATTCCTTGGCTCCATTTGTAGCTTGTAGGTTATGAGAATTGTGCTTGAGCATAGTAGCGAGTATCTGGGGATGTGTAGATTCTTGGAGACAATTTTATTTTAAAGTTGAGTGTAGAATTGCTATTTTTTGTGACCCTAGAGTAGATGGCAAAATATTGAATATCACATCAGCCAATAATTATATTAGTGTTGAGGGTGGGGGGAATATCAAGTCCTCCACTATCCTCACTGAGTGAATGGTATATAAGAAAAATGTATTTAAGAAAGAGTGATAGAGTGTATGGGTTTGGATCTGAAGTTTGCATTGCAGGCTGAAATGACCTTGCTGTTGACAGCACCTGAAGCCCAACTTCGGTGACGGGTCTGACCTCGGACTGCAAACACCTGGGTACCTGAGGTTTGCCGGTAAATCGGAAAGGTGAAGATCGGAACTTGACTGTCTTACCGCATTTTCTCGATCCGTAAGCCTTATTCTATTGACATACCTATATGACGTTCCTAACCTAGCAAGCTAAAACTAGCATTATTTGTAGACGATGCAGCACTTTTGACTTCTTCCTTCTTCTTCTTCTGTCGGTACTGTGGTGAACAGACTAAACTATGCTATTAACGATAATGAAAAGTATTTTGGAAAGTGAAGCCTACGGATTATCGTATTTACAAGGATACATTTACCTACCTATCGTATAAACTAAGGAGGACCTAGGGGGATCGTGGCACCTTGATCATCAGTGAAAATCCTTAAAAAAGGGAATATGGTTGGACAGTAAGTTAAATTTCACGACCTCATGGAACTTAAAAAAGGTGAGAATATTGTTTCCTCTGCTGACCAAAGACAAAAAAAAGACCAATACTTACTTCTGTACTGCCTAGTGTTCCCATTTTACTTAATTAATCAATTTTAATTTGAATTAAATGTGAGAATATTGTTACGGATATTATAATTTTTTTACGATGTAGGATAAATGGTAGATGAATTGGCTTTAAAGATGCAATGTCGAAAGGATGCTCATTCGCTCTACTAAGCTGAACTCATAAATTCTTTATAGTTTAAACCATAACTTTTAGCAGTAGATTTAGCAGTAGTATGTAGATTTATATATGTTAATCGGGTAAATCAGAGAAAGTTTCAATGTCCGGATGAAAGGAATATAGCTTTTTTGAATATGATCTCTGGTGGTCCTAATGCATGCTTTGGCCAGGTTTTTAAGCTAAGTAAAAAATATGAACTTAATTTACATTGATGATACTCTAGAGAGAATTTGTTCAAGATGGAGAAACATTAATCTTTTGGTATATTTCTTTATTTTTTCAAATCTGTTAGGCGAATGGAAACTCCTTGCAGATGAAATAAATAAAAAATATATTCTAAAGAGACATCTGCTATTTAACTTTTAGTTCAGATTAGCTGTTCGGCTAGTCCCAAAGGGATTGAACGAACAAAACTTAGGAGAGATTCGTTTTTCCCGTCCCAGGAGAAAGTAGAATGGAACAGACTTAATGATCTTGCTTGTTTTATGGCTTCTCGTGTGTTTAAAAAAACAAGTTGGTATAATTGCCACCTTTTGGCAATAGGAATAATTCGATGTTAAAAAGCACATTGACAATTTGTAATGAAATAATAATTCTATAACCCTTACAATTTTGATTCATCATAAAATGACAATACGTTAAAAAGTAAAAAGCTGAATGAAGCTCACTTCAAAATATTGCACATACAACGTGGTAATAAAAGATAACGAAAAATCAAAAAGTCCTGTTTTAATTTTGTTCAAAACATTTAAAATTAAATAATAAAACATATACCACCGGTCTTATTGACGATGCTAAAAAACGGTAATCTAACATGCTAATCCCCTTCAACAAGTTGGAGAGGTTCATTTGCCAAACAGGAATTTTCAATTCCGAAAAGATTCAAGACAGGCCAGAATACATAATGTATCAAGGAATAAAATTGTCTCCCGTCTCCAAGATACAGAAGATAAAGATCTATGCAATTAAAGCACGTTTGATGGTCAGGATAATAAATAGGATTGGACTTAAAGATTTTGTCTCAATGAATGATATCAAGGGTAACATGAAGGCTCAAAAAATCAGTTTTACACACACACACATACACACCCATGACTTCTAAGCGAATGACCAAGGTCGAAACGGAATCTTTGTCTAGATGTAAAGGAACTTTTAACAATTAATTAACTAATCAGCCTTATATTAAAATGACTTACATACGTCAGATTGCACGTCACTGGGTTTATAAACAGGGTGCGGCAGGAGTTGACAGTTTTCTAGAAAAATCATTTGTGTCACACCCGAAAACGTCAGATAAGGAGCCAAAGAGAGGACAAAAACCTTCTAATAGTTCAAACCAAAACTTTTTTTCTGTGCGGACATCGATAAGGACACATAGTTTTTTAAGATAAGAAGTATGTGATATAGTTACATATTTATTATGTATAACAGCCTCTTTGACTACATTGACATGGGCCCATATCACTACTTTCATATTTTCTTCTATATTGTGTGTGGTGGTTAGTGACTGTTAATCCTTAATTATTCAGAAATCGTCTGTGATGTAGGTTTTCTAATATTATTGAAAAACTAATTAAAAAAAGTTAATACGATTTTTTCCAGAAAATAATATTTTAAATACGAAGCAATTTGTCATTCAAAAATCAAAAAGCACAGAGGTTGTCACTTTTTGAACCATGGTCTATAATGATTTGAACAATGGTTTGAAGGTTGCTGGATTGTTACAAAACCTTTCATACACTAGAACATGAAATTTCCAAACATCCGAAAGTTAGACATATTGGAATACAGGGTGTTGCATTAAAATGATTCTAGTCGTATCTTTCTGAACGTATTGGAAGTAGCCTAAGCATGTGTATGAAAGGTAGACAATGGGGTTCGACAAGGCTCCATGTTAAGCCCCCTTCTCTTTTTAGTGTATACCAACGACATTTTGTGCACTAAAACTCTAAACGAGCATTAACTGCCTATGCAGATGATATTTCACTCAGTACTCAGGAAAATTTTTGATATATAGAAGTGCAGAAAAGGTGCAACCCGACATGAGACAAATTGGTGATTGGTTTGTTTGTAATCGACTAAACTTAGTAGTATAACAAAGTTCATACGCTTTATTCTCCGGTATTCGATTAATACTAACTTAAACATTAACTAATACCGTTGCCAATACCATGATAAAATCTTATGTAATAGATAAAGTCCAGGAAATCAAGGCCGGATTGTAGAGGACCGTTTAAAATGGTATTCTAATATTGATCTAGCACAAAAACGACTTCAACATGGTTTAAAATATATTTATTTTCTACGTAAATGTAACACCTCCCTTCGATTTTAAATATATTACACCCTTACAGTCGCACCTTCTATGTTGGGGAGTGCAGGTGGCAATGCAAAAAAAAAAATTCGTGCAATGTTTTTTTAAATACAAATTGGACACTCTTTGCCACTCATCCTCAAATACTACGTGTTATCTGTACCATTCCGAACCGTGAGGTTGTTTTTTAATAGAGTTGGAAATTATATCGACACATATAAAAATATTAACTATGATATGGATGTCGTATAAATAGTGTGTTGCCCCAAACAAAATTAACAGTTATTTTTTATTAGGTTTCGTGGTCCGCTTGACCAAATAAATTCTTTTCAATTAATTAAGGTTTTTGTTGAGATAAAAGATAACTGGATCGAAGTCACGATAGCTCAAGTGGTAGAGCAGCGGTTTAGCCGAAGGTCGTGGGTTCGAACCCCGCTTGTGACTTTTTATCTCAACCAAAACCTTAATTAATTGAAAAGAATTTATTTGGTCAAGCGGACCACGAAATCTAATAAAATGTAATAAGCAAAATGTAGTATACTTCACTAAAGCTCTCCGTGAATCCATTTTTCGCCGAGAATTAAATAGATTACACGACATTTGAAAAATGGCAAAAAGAAGGGAAACTTCAAATAGGTGGGGTTGAGATGGGAAGTTAGTGTCCGAGTGGATCGAATTCACGACAGCTCGAGTGTTAAAGCAGCGGCGTATTAGCCGAAGGTTGTGGGTTCGAATCCCGCTCGTGACCCTGACTTTTTTCTCAACCAAAACCTTAATTAATTGAAAAAAATTAACAGCTATGTTGAATTGTGTTTTGTACATAGGCCTTAAGTGGTAAAATTTAGTCTCTAATGAAATCAAATGTGAAATAAATGCAAAAACATTTTCTAAAAATGTAAAGTAATGTCTATTTCAGTATGTGGCTTAAAACAAAAAGGCCAATGATTACCTACAATTTAAAAAGGAACATCATTTGTTTTTTCACGTTTGTTTAACGTATTCTTACAATTATTATAACTTGCAATTATTACTTATTTTTACAATTATTCTTATTTTTTTCTTCTCCTTATAATTTTTTTTCTCTCTCCTCGTTAAGTTCCCCATTCACTAGTTTTCACAGCAGACTTTTTACCATTGTATTGCTGACAACCCTTAAACAGGATCTACCTCAAGGGTGCCAGCTTTTGTTGTATAAATGTATATAGTTTTCTTTTTACAAATTGTATCTTTTCATCTGAACTATGTAATTATCCTAAGAAAGTTGGGAAAAAATTATTTCCCATTACACTTATTTTAATAAAAAATCACTTAGTTTGTGTAATAAACGCTGACCAATAAATGAACCAACTTCGCGATTAAAGGTTTAAATGCAGTGTTTTTCCAAAGCAAAAGGGCCGTTTTCGTTAATAGACTGAGCCAATAAGAAAAAGGGTGAATGATCACGAAATTTTCCATTTCCGAGAAGAGCAATCTCGGTTATATTCCACCCGGGGCAAGGTCTTCTAGATGATTTGTGAAATGCGCCGATATTACGGTAGTATTTGAGCTTACAGGCCGTATCTGACACGTAGAGATATTGGGAGAAAAGTCGTTAGTTAGCTTAAGCCGTTGAGCAGAGTTAAAAAGAAGAAATTTCCGAATGTATACATGATGATTTTCACCGAAAAATTAGAAGAATCGAGCATGATAATGTTTTTTGAAGGTTGAAATTTTATTGGTTTGTTTAGCCCCGGGTAATATAAAGCGGCCATTATTTCCTCGACAATTACAGGCAATTAGACTGGAGGGGCGCCTTTTTCTTTTGGAAGACTCGACTGTATCCAATTAATATCCCGCACTGGAGGACAAAATAAGAAGAAGTTGAAAAATTATAACTTTTTTCCAAAGTGGGCCGTTTCTAAACCCTGTTCTGACAATATTCAACCTCATATTGCATAACATGATAGCTTTTCTTTATAAGAAAATACTAAAAGATGCATGGAAAAAATTAGAACAATAGTGGTTTAATAGATCCCTGAAGGACCGGAGGAAGTCCTTTGTAATCAGGACCGCATGCAGCTTCCTAGAATAATGCATTAATGTTATAATTTTTTTTAATGATTCGATAACAGGATAATTGTCGATTAGTTCAACATAAGCAAAAAAATTAGAAGGGTTACAAAAGAAATCAAACGGTTAATTCCGTCCTGTGAAAGGACAATCGACTGTCAATCGGGCTTCGTTTGTTCTAGTTCATCCTCTGCCTTTCAACAAGTATGACCAAGATTAAACGGTCTTTTCTAACTATTTTCTTAAAGTTTGTGAAAGATTGGACGTTTTCTTTATTGGGAAAGTTTTTGTTATATCAATTTTTCTACGGCTTTTTCTTCTATCAAAAATGACTAAGATTGTAAAACTCTTGGATCCTTTGAAAAATATGCTTTGTAAACAAATAAACTTTAAAATTCGCTACTTATTAATATAAAATATAAACAACAAACTACAATTATACATTTTGTAAAATTGAGAAAAAACTATTACTACAAAAAATTATAAACAAGAATACAGAAACTACTCATTTGCCTCCAATCAGATGGCGTACATACACGGGGTGTTCAGTCGGCGAGATGGGCTTTAATGGAATTCGTCCGGAAGGGAGTTTATGGATTTGAAGAATTTTGGTAATTGGAAAGATTTTATACAACTTGAGGCAACGGGAGTGGATTGTAATCAATTGTAACATTTTGCACAAAAGGAATATTTAGGTCTATATGGGTTGTCTGTACTTTCTTCTTAGTTTGTTGTTCTCGAAATCCATCAATAGTTAGGGATATTTTTATTTTATTATTTGAAACTACTCGCAGCTGTCTTTTTTAACAGGTTCATTTCGACACTTTTATATAGCTTTTGAGCTGAAGAGGACACTCGGTGCTACTATGTATGGGTAGTTTTAGTAGTTGGAATGGAGGATGAGCAATTTGGACAGTATGGATTGGCCAGTTTAGATGCAGTGAAATGTTGGCCGAATGCAATTCAATATTCAATTTTGGCTTAAAATGTTATAGTCTTTTCTTCAGGCAAGGAAGTAAGAGGCATGTTAGAGCGTTATCAAGAAGTCTTGAAAGTATGTCATCAACTCTTGCCGTTTTAATTGTGTTTCCACTTCAGAGTAATTTTAACCTTGTATCACACCTTATCCGCAGTTCGCACGGGTATTGTTGAAGCAAAATGGAGGAGGGATCTGTTTGCGAAGGAAACGAAGGAAGAAGCGATTTTTCAGGGCTTTATTCTTTACCTTCGACACAGGACTTCAGTAATGTGATATGTTGCTCAAGATTTAGAGTGGATCAGAGTGGTTTGGGAGGGTTTCGTATAGTATGCAAAGGTCAGGGTCGTAGTTACAGTTTGGGATATGAGCTACATACACCTGGTAAAGAGTAGGGGCCAGAACGTACTCTGAGGAACACGAGCAAGATAAGGCAATATTGCTGGTGGGTGCCTGCGAGTCGATGAAAACATATTAAACCGGCACTGGGTCCGACTAGACTCGTGGGATTTAGAGGACCTGCAACATACGTGATATACTGCCTATATATATTTGCTAACAGGTTTTGATATTGTTGCATTGGGTCTCTGTTGTTATTTTTTAGTCTACTTTTTCTACAAATTCTACTGCTTTTATAGTGTTTTAGGGACAGTTGCTTTTCTGCTTTAGTGATCAAATCGTTGTTAGTTTTTTCTATACAGATTTTAGTTTTTCTTGTGAATTTGTGTGTACTGGAGAGATTTGTATGATTGTTTTTTTCTATTATGGTGGTTACTACCAAGCAAGTATCGTTCTTGCGGGGGGCTACTTCTATGCCTACTATAGCTATAGATTTGTGTTACGTTTCATTTACTGGATTTTATGTTGTATTAAAGCCCTTTTGGAATGTAATTTCGTTTCATTAGTGTTGAATTTCACATGTAGACAGACCCTGTAAATGACAATGGTAATGTAGTTTGGGGTACACATCGATCTTTCACTGACTTAAGTACCGATCGAGGTAGCTACGAGGCGTCGGAGGCCGCAACGGTTTATGCGTGGACACGGCGCTAATCACTGAATGGTAAAAGGTCCCGAGTTCGAATCCAGCGACCGAGCATTCAAACCCGACATACATAAAAATTTACAAATGGGTTTTTCTTTTTAAAAAACATCGGGTCTATATAATCTCGTAGTTGAAATACTCTCGTAAAACAAGGAAAGAAAAAAGTGATGTAGCTACAAAAAACGATAGTATTTCTATGTTATCCACTTTTCGGTTAACATATGAAACATCTACATCAGAGCTAGGTTTATGCCTAGTCCTTTTTTCTTTAGAAAAATACAACAGTGAATAAGCAGTTTGCTTCTTTCCTTTAGATCTTTTCATTCTTTTAATGAATGTAAAAAAACTTGTAAAAGTATGTCAGGTAGTATGAACACCAGCATTTACATATTATTACTATAAACAAAATACTTTCAATACGGGTTAAGGAGTGGGTCATTTTCGGCAGAATGCCCTCGGCTATGAGCAAGTGACATAAAATGAATTACATCTACTTTTAACCTGAACCCTAATGTCAAAGTTCAATTGAACATTTGTAATTTTAAAATTTATTTCAACTAGGAGAATAAGAAAAAATTTTATATTGGACTTTCACTCCGAAGGTTTCTCACTCCCCGATGTGGTGAACCTAGGGTCTTTACCTCAGAGGGGTTCACCTACCCCGTTATGCGGCTGGGTCCCTAGTATCTCCCTTAAGTCAGATGCCTAGATGATCGTCGCTTCCCAACCAACGGTAACTTTGACAGCTAGTTAATTTCAGTCATCTTAAAACTAACTAACTTTTACAATACAGTCACACAAATAAATACATTCACACCTATGTACGCTGCAAATATTCTGACGGTGGAGTACTCGATATTTCGCCATCGACCCTAAACAAACATTAGTGGAGGAGAGATGATGATGCTATATTACAACATAAACCCCTCACCACTCACGCTAATAAATACATGCACTCAAACAAAGCATAGATCTATTAAAAAAAAAATTTAGTTCTCCAAAAACCGGAACAGGGTACACAGAACCTCGCTACTGTACCCGAGCACGTTTATTAAAATAGGCGGCTGACACGCTCTCTGTGAGGAGTCAAGTCATGACAAGCTTCTGTTATGCGAGGGACAATCAAGCAACCTTTCTCTGCTTAAGGGAACCTGAGCAGGCTTGCCCAGGAGCAAGGGCCGTGTGTCAACTGCGTATGATCTATTCTTAATCAGATAAGATAGATTCCAAGTTTCCGACTCAGGATCTCAGGCTGGGCCATCTACAGTGTTGTCCTCATGATACAAAAATCTTGTTATAATTATTAAATATGTGTGTAATAAATTGGTCAAGAGTTCTGTACTAGTTAGAATGACTAGTTTTTATTAGCAGTAAAACAGTCGTCTATTTAAAATCTGGAGTATTAAGTTAAGGGATGATTTTTATTTTTAATTCTAAAACCAATTTGTTTTAATTTATACAATAAAACATGGTAAGTTTTTTTTATACACTAAAAAGTTTTTGTTGTTAACTTATGAGTATTCAATGCGGAAATGTAGCCAATTAAAACGCCATTAAACGGCTATTAAGTATTAATGACAGTCTGAACGTCATTACAATAAAAAAATTTGTTTCTTTTCTCATGCACAATTACAGAAGAGTTAACCACTTCTCGCCATCGATAATTATGCGAACGGTAGTTTTTTTTATCTCGTCGATAGCCGTGATTATTTCCCTGCCCCAGACGGCGTCGGTAAGATTAAAGCTTAAGCAATTTAAATAAAGTTCAGCCGCGTAAAATAATCTCCGTGATAGGGGAGGGGGAGCGAGAAAATGGGTTTTTTGTACCCTTTAAGCCGTGGAGGCTATTTCCTGCTTTTAAAGACAACCCGGAGGCGGAGGTATAATGCAGGACCCAATCATAACACGGATGCCCCGCCTGACTAGGGCGTAAGTGGTCAAATAGACGACAAAAGACGTAAAGGGAGAGATGGCATGAAAAAAGGTCTAATTGCTCGTGGTGAATCGTCTCTGTGATGGAAGAATGTAGAATTGGAGAGAAGAGTGGTCATCATGAGGGGTAAATGGCAGGACATTACAGCGTCTGCCGCCCGCGGCGATACAACTCGAGAACAATGGAGACGATCACCCATGTCACTCTTTTCCCATTCCTTTACTTCCAACAATTTTTACTAGGGTGCTTCAGCAAATAACAACATAATAACAACCGTCCACGGCTGAGCAATTTTCGTAGATAATAATCAATTTCAATCTAATGGCATCTTCTCATTCAATGATAACCTATCATAAATCAACAACATTTGCTAACTATAACTTTTATACGTGTACTTAATTCAGAAAAGCCTTTGGTCTTATTAGTTGCAAGTTCGAATCCTACTGAAGCGCCCAATTTTTTTACACATGGGTTCTATTGTAAATTAAAAAAACGACTTAAACTATTTTTTTACGTATTAGGACCGGTTTTTAACGTTTTTTAATCGTTTCTCTCTTCCTAAGCTTGGGTGTGCTCTTTTACGATTTCTCCAGTCAAGTTATGATATTTTATGGTATAACGATAACCTACCTTCGCTTTTTTTATCCTATTGCTACTTCTGTTGATAAAGTGACACAAATACATAGAACAGAAACAAAATATGATAATCTGGTTAGGATTTACACTATCTAAGACTAATGTAATCTTTATATTCCTCGGGGTAATTGGATATATGCTCCACCATTCACGCTAATAAATTACATTGTCACATTCACTCACACTATCCCAGAGTACTTTGTAAAATAACATAAATACATAGAACAGAAACAAAGTAAAACATGATAATCTGGTTGGATTCACACTATCTAAGAGTAATCAAATTTTTATATTCTCGGGGTTATTGGAGATATGCTCCACCATTCACGCTAATAAATTGCATTCTCACATTCATTCACACTACCCCAGAGTACTTTGTAAAATAACATTAATACATAGAATAGAAACAAAATAAAACATGATAATCTGGTTAGGATTCACACTATCAAAGAGTAATCAAATTTTAATATTCCTCGGGGTAATTGGAGATATGCTCCACCATTCACGCTAATAAATTGCATTCTCACATTCATTCACATTACCCCAGTGTACTCTCTAATGTCCATATTTTCTTAAATATCAGGAAGGAATTAATTTTTAGTCATTAGGTTAAACATAACACAACAACACTGTCCCCAGCATGTATACATTTAATTTTAACGTATCTGTGGCATGTACCGTTTATCTTTCATGGGCCGTCGTCGGGCCAGTTCTTCAAGATCCAAATCTCCAGTCACCGTTACAGCCATTACTGAACAACCTAGTGGGTTGCTATTTGCAATTACGACCGTGCATAGTGAAAAACAGCCTATCAATTTTGACTGTCAAAAGTAACAGGCTGCTGGATAAAACATATTTTGGTGTTATCAATCGTTCAATAGTTAAAATTACACAATTTTTATATATCAATTATTTAAATTTATGTATCAATTATAACGTTGACTTGCAAATATTTTATTTTAATGTTTTACAATATCTATTTACAACTGTAAAAAAAAAGTGAAAGTGAGATTAGAACGGGAAGAAACATCAACGCTATTCAATAAAGATGTATTCATAAATTAAAATGATAAATAATGATTATAATATAATATACGTAAGCTGAAGAAGATTGCATTTTTTGTAAATAACCTGAGAACAGTTTTAACGGTTCAATTAAAAACCATTTGCAACCATTGTTGAATTCAGCTACAAAAACGTTTGAAAAAATGTACATTGATGAGAATTTTGCCATTTGGAATAATTAATGACCTATTCTTATCCCGCTATCTTTAAGAGTTTGATCAAAACTTTTTGGTTCATGTGCAGGTAGGTGGTAATATATACTACAAATTAAAAAATTCGCACTTGTAAAAACGTAAAAATGGTTGAATTATTATTCTTCAATCGTGCGTCTGATGACCTCGTGGATAAGTAAATAAAGTTTCATGGAATTATAAAGACCGAAGGGAATAGGAAAAAAAGTCGTTCAATTGTCTGGAGGGCTTCTGTGGCTGGTTACACATATTTTATTCAAATCGATTGTACGCCGAGATAGAAGGGAGAAATGATTGGTGGGAGAACGAATCGCCGAAGGGTAATGAGACCCTGGGGTGATCGGCGGTCCCTCAGGGCATCCTTCCTAAAAGGTCGTCTGTGTGGGTTTCGACCGAGCTTCACCAATTATGGTCCGAAACGCGTTTTACAATTACACTGCACGGATATTTTACGGGCACTTTGAATGCAGCAGTTTTAAAATGTTCGGCCGGCTAATAATATCGGATGTCGGATATTACGCTTAACCGGCAGTTAATAGCCATCGGGGCGGTTGGTTCATTTGATCAAGCTCTGACCGCACCCATGTCGTCGAACATAAAAAAAAACAACAATAAAAGAGTTTTGTATTATATTATTTTTCTACAGATTGAATCTCATCCTACATTATTTGAGATTTACCCACTACAACTAGGTTTATCTTACCAACATGGCATCACAGGAAATCACCACAAACCTGTAAATAAAAAGAAAAAGATGTATAATGGATAAAAAAACATTAGGTGGTAAATAAATATTAAATTGATCAATAATCTAACAATATGGATTTAAGACAAGCATACAGAAAATCTGACCATTAGAAAAAAACATCAAACCATGTTAGATAGGCGATCAAACTGCAGATATATTTGGATTTTTATTTTGCAGTTTTTCTGAAGTATTGTGTCTTATTTTACCAGTTGGTTTTTACATACTACAATAATCATCGAATGGATGGATATATGTTAATTATATCGTCATTGTTATGACAATTACACCTGTTACTTATTGGGTTTTAACAAGCTTGAATCGGTTCATATAATCGTATGAACTTATGATTGATTATCATACATGATTTTCTGTGTAACTATTATAGATACTGCTAACTCAATTCGTTATATTCAATCGATGACATAGGCGACGGGTCTACAACATTAGCAAAGACAGAATACAATTGATGATGAACCGAATTTTTTCGAGGTCAGAAATTCTCGGCTGGACGGGAGGGAATCGAACCCATGACCGCGAACTCTACGAGCCTAACTACTAAACTACCTTGGTATGGAATATTAAGTTAAAAATACATTTTTGTTTTAAGTGTTACGTGAATGGATTACTTTTTTACTCACTAATGGTATGGTCTTGATGAAAAAACAAATTCAATTGTTTGTTTCTTACTGCCAACCTGTCGACCTACATATTTCAGGTCACCATCAGGGCAAAACAATCTTAAAGATGTCACGTGATTTTTGACTAAGATGAATTGCAAAAATGGTTGTCGTTGACTGTTTCTGTCTGCTCTCTCTCACTCTCTCTCTCTCTCTCTCTCTCTCTCTCTCTCTCTCTCTCTCTCTCTNATCTATCTATCTATCTATCTATCTATCTATCTACCTATGTATCTATCTATCTATCTATCTGTCTATCTATCTATCTATCTATCTATCTATCTATATATCTGTCTGTCTTTCCAACTATCTATATATTTAACTATCTACCCATCTATTTATCTCTCTCTATCTGTTCTTCCAACCATCTACATATTTATCTATCTATCTATCTTTTTCTTTAATACATAATTATATTTACATATATAGTGTTTAATAATGCTACAGTCCTTGGAAATGTTCATATTGAGTCGGCCTTGAAATATGAAATCATTTAAATCAATTATTACAAAATTTAATTATGTCCATTGTAGAGATAATATAGATTGTTTTGCCCCGATGAAGACGTAAAAAACGTTGAAAGCTTGGCAGAACAACTGAATTTGTTTTTAATCCAGATCATGCCGAGATCGAAGTTGTTCAAGAGTAAAGAATACATTTTTGACTATATATTTATGTTTTATATTCTACCTTTTTAAAAATTCTTTATGGGCTTAGTAGTCTTTTCTACTTAATTAAATAGTATGTTGCTGGCCAACTTACCTACCAATTATCAACTTTTTAATAATAATGTAAAATAATTTCAATACTTTATGAATATTTAGCACAGAGGTTTAATAGTTTTCAATATTATTGTAATTCTGTGTTAAAAACAGTTGCAAATTTCAGAAAACCCTCCCAACTACCGTAAATCAGCACGTCAGAAATTTCGCATCCTGAGGAATCCCCTCAAACCCTCCTCGCCGACTGAAGAGACAATGGCCGCGAGATCTTCTAGGAGGAGATGGTGATGATAGTGAAATGACACAAGTATTAAATAAACAGACATTGGAGTAATACCAATTTTCTACACTCTTGTTTTTAATTTGGTATATATTACCTTGCTCATTGTCGTATGTTACCTACTGTTACCTGTAGTTGTAATGTACTACAAATTAAAAAAAAAAATTGTACTCAATATTAACTTATTTGTAGCTTTGTGTTTTTACTTCTTGTTTCTTGTTACAAGCGAATACAGATACCTTTGCATTTTTTCTTCTCAGATTCCACCCTGTCTCCGTCACTATTCTTAGAATTATGTTATTAAATCCGGTTAAAATCCAAATAAAGGCCGATGTAGAAAGTCGGAGTGGGCTGCATTCGGCGTAGGTGCAAAGGTGAGTCGTGAGTGTCAACATTTATGACCCAATCAGGCGCCACGGAGTCACCTCCATGAAATCCATCCGAAACGGCGTCGTGAAACGAGTAAAAAAAAGACGAAAAGAATCGAAACGCTGTTCTTGCGCTTAACATAAACGCAATTATCCACGCGGCTTAGTTAACCCAACAGATTTGTTAAAAGATCGGCTTTCAACAAGGGTGTACTTGAGAGGCCGCTCTCACATTATAAAAAACAACAGTGGGAGGAGGCAAAGGTTGGATCAGGCATATGCTTATCGGTGTCGTGCCGACATTAAGCCTTAAACGAATAAACAACCTTGAGTCACTCGTATATTAAAAGCTCGCTCTTCATAAATTTTTTATTCTCATTAAACGGGAACATAGTGCAACCAGCCAGTGCTGGTAAAGTCGTGTTCGGGCTAGTGCGTGGCAAACTTGAGATTGCATACAAACAGCTAAATTCCGACAAAATGAAATGTCATTGTATTCATATCAAACAATGGTAGTAAAAAATTTCTAGTTCTATTGCTGAAAAGGTTAAAGTCTCTCGTAGAAAAAAAGATCTCATACCACAACATAAATATGGCTTTAGAATAAAACACTCAACAATAGATCAAATTACAAATTTACATATATAATCTAAACCTAATACGTACAAGTTCTCCCCTCCTCCATCACAGAGCTATAAACTGTAATGAAAGATTACTGACAACCTTTTAAAAATATATTTTCTTGTAAAAATATTATTTGATTATATTATATTATATATTATTCTTAGTAAAAATATGATTGTAGTTAATTAGTTCGAAAACACCAACCCTATTGGTCAACAGTGGACCCGGAGGCCATATTTGAGAAGCCAGCCAACTCTGGCACTCAAAATAAGAGATTAAAGCAATATAGAGAGTTGGGACAACGAAATATTGTAATGGAATTTTATATAGCGGGAATCGATCAATTCGTGGACGAAAATGCTAAGGTCATTGTGGATAGTGAGTGTAACGAGACTAGTGGACTTGGAAGAATATGCTCTATATTGAATAGGCTAGGAAGAACTACTAGCTAATGACCTTTTAGCGCTTTGTACGAAGGTTTACAGTTTTCGGTTCTTGGAAGATGATGATGAGGATATTAGAAAGGTTTAGTTTCCCCAGACAGCCTTGTGGCTTATTGTACTTTTTCTAGTTCCTTAGTCCAACTCCTTGATTCTCCTTTCAAGGCGGAAAAGGTCTTTGTTTCTGATGACTGTTGTAGCTGCAATAGTTTTTCCAGGATCACCTTGGCACTCCAAATTTCGTCAGCTGAGCGGGTACTTTGCATGTGAATGAAGGCCAGTTTCTTCCTTATCATTGCATAATCAACTGTATCTCTGTTTAATACTCCAACCATAAGGTTACAATCACGGGCCACTATGGAGCCCTAACACCCCCGGAACCCTCTTGTTTAGCTGTAGCAATATCTGCCAGTTATGGCAAGAGCTATTTAAATGTTTTTTATGTCCTTTAATTGTTTTGTGTGAACTCGGTCTGAGATGAAGGAGGTCAGGCAGATCCTTCCCCGGTCAGCTGGTCTGTTGCTCATTACCTCAGATTCCTATGTGCCCTGGCATAACGGTTACGTTTTCCCAGATATTCGATTTGGATGCTTTCACCGACTGTTATATATGGGGTTTAGTATTCTTCATTTCCAAATTACTTAATTTCTTCATTATCTTTTTCCTTGTTCCCATCTACTCCTACCTGTCATGGGAAACAGTACAGTGTAAACTTGGTATCTATTTTATTTAATTTTCAATACAGCATTGTCAATGAGCCAACAACGTTTGTGGTAAAAGCTCTGATTGCTATTCATCATGATGACATTACAGCTATGTCCTTGTTTTTGTATCTTTCATTCAACTTGAACAAGTGTACTTTGCCATGGGGGGAATACTTGGTGCCCGACCTAACACCCCCTTCTAGCTTTCTAGATCTACCAGCAGATAGTGCCTTTTTTAACGGAGGTTTTTCTTTATCCCACTTTTTTGGTATCCAGATTTGTCTAGAAATTTTGATAAAATTCAAGCATCTTGTTAATGTCGTCCTTAGAAGCATCGGATATCGAATAATCACTCATTATGCTGGTCTTGTCACTCGATTTAACAATCCTTTTGGAGGTTTTTCGTTGGAGATGTTAATAATAGTTTTCATTGCTGATCTCATTATCATTTGATGGAGGGGGATTAATCCCTGATTAATCATTTTCTCCCTTCTGAGGTTTTAAGGAGCTTGGATAATCTGAAGATTTGAATGTGTACGATATTGGATGGCTATGGAGAAGCCCACGGTTCAAATATGTCTTGAGTGGATGATTTGTTTTTTACAGGTTTTACAGATTTGATTCTATCTGATAATGATCATGAGGATATTAGAACGATTGCTAATCCTCGAGCTAGGAAACCAGTTCCTTGTGGTTTGTTGTACTTTTCCTAATTCCTCAGCCAAAGCCAACTACTTGACTTTCCTTCCGGGAAGAAAAAGGTCATTTTGTTGCTTTTGACTGTTGTTGCTGCAACACTTATTCCCGGGTCATCATGGTACCTTAGTTTTTGTCTATGGTTATTCCTTCGCATTTGAAGTTAACATGGGTTGTAGTTTCTTCCTTCTCATTGCATAATCTACATTGTTTAATATATTATGTAGTAGGTTTTCTTAGACACTGACCGATATAAATACATCAGTCAGCCGTATAACCCCACTGATTTTACCTTATCTAGCTGTACCAATATTGAAACCTCAATATTTGTTTAATGAGTAATATTCCGTTTAGAATCTAACGACATAACTACATACTGTGTTTTGTGTCGGTACTAGTTTCTTCTTTATATTGTGTACTGCTTTATTTTTCTGTTTGTAAAATTAATGTGTACAGAGACTTATATTCATTTATTTTAATTTTTCAATCTTTTATCATTCAGATTGCTCATATATTGTGTAATTGTTGATGCTATAATGAATGTTTTTATAAGTAACAGATAACTGGTATAAAGCGGATTGGTCGTAGGATGTTTCCCTGAAGAACACCAGCCGTTATTTCTTGGTGGATTTGTCCGCTTCCTTTACACTGGACTAGTCCCTCTGAGATGTAGAAGGAGAGAATTGTACGTTCTGGGTTGGCAAGTAAGTATTTCATTTAAAAATCAATTAAAAAATTACTTGATTGGTGCTTTCGGTAGTTTTTATTTAAAGAGTAAATATGTACAAAAGATCCATTATATCAACGTTTAACATTTTCTTGATTAAATATTATGCCCTGTAGTAATTGGCAATGAACAATTATCAAAATTAACCCTCTCTTTAATTATAATTGATTTAAATGATGAATATAGCAAATTGAATCTAAGTAATGAGAAGCCCAATTGCATAAATTGACATTTTGATATTCATATATTTTTCTATAAATTATTGTAGGGTTTTTCTCTCCATAACGACACCGCCATAAAATAATTATTTCAGCAAATTTCAAATGGAAGTGTTAAGAGGTTAGAGAAACCATGCGGGGTACAACTCATCTGTTTTTCGCTGGGTTTCTCATTTGCTCCAGGCGGCTTCCTCCATTACTCGAATAATTACCCCCGGAACGGAACCAGTTACAGTTCCTGCAAGCACGGCTAATAACTGGCAAAGATTTATATTTACACCGAGTAGTTAGACCCTGAGGGCACGTACGTACTCATCAAACATGTCAGAGTCAATTCTATTTTGTTGAAACGGGAGGAGGAAAAAAACAGCCTTATAAATTGAATTTCATCTGGCGAAAATGTGGAAAATTGCAGTCATGATCAACATTTCTCAGCCGGCAAATTGTTCATAAACGACATTTTTCTGTTTTTCGAAGTTAAACTTGTTGAATCTGGCTTTCATTTCATAAGCCTTTATTATAATAATTATTTCTACAATAAACCTTTCTTGCTTTGTAAGTCTACTTGGAGGATAATTTTAATTCAATACACACAGTTTATTTCCTATTTTCGGCCCAGAAGTTTGATATTATTTGACACTCACGTATACTCTTTAAACCTAAGCAATTTGTACCTTAAATTTTACCCTATACAGCAATATATCCTTTATACTAATACGAGGAGATGAGATCAATCCAGGCCGGACTTTCGCAAGGGAGCATTTTTGGTCCCTACTCTCTCTTCAACTCTTCACCCCGACTTTGTTTTTTAACTGGAACCCTATGAAGCAATTCCTGACATCCTATCTTGAGCTCATCAGTGAAGAAAGGTACACGCAGACATTCACATTAAACGCAAACAGACTTGTTTTTAACTGCACATCAACAGTAAAGATCGGCAGAAAACGTCTCAGTTTTGGTAGACTCCTAGTCTAACGTGATATCTCCTCAAAAGAAATACGATAAAAGAAGATGAGACTGGACAACTACGCATACTTGTTGGACCAACATGTGTTTTTACGGTAAACAGCATTCAACCCTCAAAAACTTTAGAACAAATACCTAACAATATCTTGGGAGTCAGGGCACAAAAGGGTTTGGGTAACAGGCAGAAAAACCTGCCAACGGAAGAACCGCAAGACACAATCAAGGCCCAAAACCTTTAATTGGTATATCAAGATCAAACAAAAGCCCATCTCAAAATGGGTCTAGACAAAACCACGTAGAAATGAATTCTAGAGGTGCTGGACATACTAAACCCATGGTTAACTTGAAGCTCAAAATGGCAACCACATTGATACAATAAACAGGTTAAAACATATGGGAGTGATGTTAGTAACTATCCGCGGCCACTGCCTTCTGAAAAAACATATACACAACGAGGAGGAAGAAACTTTCATCAACATTATTCTAAATAATTATTCAGAAATCGTGAGATGCCGTCTGGTGTGATGTAGGTTTCAGAAAAACATTTTCTTTATCGTGCCAACGTTTCGGTCTTTATTGAGATCATCTTCAGAGTGCACTCTCAACACGACACGCAAGAATGGCACAATTACACAGAAGACAAACACTTTGAGCCCTGAAGACCGCATCTCACGATTTCTGAATAATTATCGATTAACGGTCACTAATCACCACACATTATTTTAAATGTAAAGTAACACTCAATGAACTTCTTGAGAATCAAGAAGTTGAACTGGAATAAGGACCCAAGAAAAGTACAATATGTCACAAAGATGAAATACTCGAGGAATAACAAATTTCCGGTTTCTAATATCTTCCTCATCATCATTATCATATAAGGCCAAAAACTGTGACAAACATTAAACTAAACAACCCCTCAAGTCATACTGGAACTTTTTCTCCGAAGCAATCCAGCATCCAGCACACAAATCTTCAGATTATCCAAGCTCCTTAAAACGTCAGTATAGAGACAATATTTGGATTAATCCCCCTTCACCAAATGATAATGAGGGCGGCAATGAAAACTATTAACATCAGCCAAAGAAGAACCTCCACAAGGATTAAAATTAAAATTGAGGGACAGGAACGGCATAATGACTGCATATCCGATATTAATGCTTCTTCGGAAAGATAAGAACACGATGGTTGAAGTTAAACAAACTTTCGAATAAATCTTGATACAAAACAAAAGTAGGAGAAAGGAAAAAATCCTCCGTTAAGAAAGGGACAATCTGCTGGCAGAATCATAGATCTAGAGAACAAGACGGTATAGGGTTGAGAATGTTTGACCCTGAAATCAAATAATCTGAATACATAGCAAAGTAAACCAGTATTTTTCAAGCTGAAATCATAACATTAAACTCAAATATCATTAGAGCAAGGATGGTGCTGAGTTTTAAAACTAAATTTGAGATACTAGGCACGCAAATCAAGGATACACTCTTCTGATTCCCAGGACACGCAGGGGCAGAGGGAAATTAGGAAGCCGATGCCTTTGCTTGTAAAGAAACAGCTGCTGATGGGTCTTTACCTTTTTTATGGAATATGAATTCACATTATCAATGAATAAAACAACGTAATTCACACAGTCAATCCAAAAAATGCCCTGGCTCGGTTTGGAAAGAAAGAAACAATAGAATGTATCCGAAGGAAGCAGGAAGAGACTGAGAAATACTTCTTAATGTTACGCTGCGGATAGAATGGCCACTCGGAAAAGTTAGGCATCAACCAACCCGTTCGTACAGATTCTGCGAAAAGGTAGAAGAGAAACACACCTATTAGCAGACTGTCGTGGAAAGTTCGCTTTGGATCCGCAGAAGAAATACAATCTCTGGTAGTCATAGGTAAAGTATAGGTAGCTATAGGTACAGTACAAAGTATACAGATGCTCTTTAAGAGTGCAGTATACCAAATCATTCAAAATTTTGAATTGAACAGTTCTTCAAGGGAAACGTCTGCATTTTCATCATCATCATTACTGAAAAACCCTCAACATATATTGAAACTGCGGGTTTCTCCTAAGGTAACCAATATCCAGTGTATCCTTCCGTCTCATTACCCAACCTCGTTAATACCTTACTGATCTCCATATTTTTATTAACCTCACTGCACACAACGACCTAAACAAAATTTTTTCTTAACAAATTCCTCGCTGTCTAAGTTTCATGAGAATCTTTTGACCAACCCAATAACTCTCCACGTTACTTTCATCTTAAGACCTCATTCAACCCTCACTTTGAGTACCAGAGTGCCTGTATTTCTGGTTTGACCTCCTAGTCCATTGTTGGCCATTAGTGTTGCTAAATCGTTATATAAAAGCTAGATAAATAACAAAATATTATTTGGACTGAGAAAATTCATTTTAAAAAGTCAACTGTCCATTTTCATTTTATATAAAAAGCGTATTGCAAGCGTATTATTTTAAACCAACGAAGGGCGAAGCCTTGTCGGACTCGTTATAAAAAACGCAGTACCCCCAAATGAAAAATTGATGGGCCGACTCGTTAGAAAAATGGAGAAGAAAAAAATCACCGAAAGAATGCCGACGTTGAAAAATAGCCAGATTTAAAGGATCGTGCAGCACGGAAGCCGAAGGTTGATTGTTAATAGAGAGAAGAAAGTCAATTAGGCGCTGACAAGTGGAGAGCTGTTCCCACTTATTACATTTCCTCCTCCGACCGTGACGTATTTATTCCTTAAGCACTTTTCTCCAAGTAGGCTAAGTGCGATTTCCCACGCCGTTTATGCAAGTTTTGAAGAGATAAATTCAAATAATAACCTCATATATAAACGTCTATCTCATATCCTTAGGCGAAGTGAAGATCACGCTGCGGTCCGCTCCAATGGTTGGCCCTTTCCTGACAGGACCCCCTTCCCCTCGATGTAACATCGGCAAGCTTTGAGATAGATTCACTTTGCTGTCTTCAATTAAAAAGAAAATCTTTTATTAACTGAATGTGGTAAAAAGGAACCAGAGGTATCGTCGTATATGAATTATAGACGATTAAACTGCAAATTAAGGTGCAATCGTTGCATAAGTCTGGGGAATTTGGCAATAGTGAAAAAAACAATACCAGACGAGGAAGTTCTTCACCCGGTTCACGATTTTTCTATCTACTCCAGTGTTGTATTATTTAAACTTGTAAATGCATATGTAAATGGTGAACTTTTCGTCGAAAGAGTTGGGACCCGGGGGGAAAAGCGGTCGCATTGGCGTAACCCGAAAATCCGACGGAAGAGATTGGTCAATGTAAAGCGGCTATTGTTTCTACACGGCAGATACGAATTTGTAACACAAAGTCCAAATGCTACCCAGTTCACATTTGTCTGGACCTTTTATATCCATTTTAAAAAGAAGAATTCAGATTTAATATTTTCACGTATAGAGTTTTCCAATGTGACATTCTACATTCTCGTGCTGGCTGAGGCGACATTGGTGTATGTCGGTAAATCATTTTATTTCCGCCTTGACCTCAAGAATATTAAGATCCCTATGTAAGTCGTTATTCTTTAAGTACCAAGGTGCATTAACCACGTCGCGTAAGATTTTATTTTGGAATGTTTGATATTGCTGTGTTTCGTACAACCCCATAGTTGAACACCACATGTCCACAAAGTCTTTATGACTTGTTGTGTAATAATATTTTAGTTGACTATAACTTAAACCTATTTTCGTCCTTTTTTCTTCACATGCCCTTTCCCCAGATATTTACCTGTATGGCTGTATAGTATAAATAGCTCCATCGATGGTGAGAGATGGAACATGGTACCCTGTTTTGTTGGAAAAATTTATATAAACATATTTATGCTGAATGAGCCTGATTGCCCATTTTTGTCTATTTATGCATCTTAATACAAGCATTTTGAATGATTTTGGATAAAAGGTTGATCGTCAGCCCTACCAAACGTTGGACTTCTGCAAAGTTGCAATTTTTAATTCATCTATTTGCGGGAAATCACTGGTGTATGGGAAGTAATGTAGTGGATCTAGTATGCTATCTTGAGCTATTACTGTCTTTATTGTTTTTTTATTATGAATGTTGGTCTTATAGTTTAACTCTAAAATGTCTGTCAGTTAGGCACTGATAATATCGGCATACCACTTTGGTAACTTGTAGCTTATTGACTCGTCCTTCATGCCAGACATTGTCTAAAGCTTGTGCGACATCGAGTAAGGTAGTAGAACAAATTTGTTTTTCTTCGACTGGTTTTTTTTTCTGTTACCTCCGTCACTCGGTGAATTTGGTAAATTGTTAAATGTCTTATTCAGAATTAGAATTGGAGGTCGATTTTCTTCTTTTCTACGATGGGTTTTATTCCTTTTCCTATTAACTTGTGTAAAAGCTTAGAAACTGTCGGAAGTAGTGAGAATGATGGTGATTTGACTTTTGTTTGTCGGGTTTCTGCGAATTTCAAGATGCTACGAACATATTTCAATCTGATTCAGCTTTAAATAAGCATGCTTGTTCAATTAACCCTTTTTCCGGCAATTTTTTTGATTTTTCTTCGGTGATAAGATCCTGGACATATCCTGGAGTCTTTTTAGTAGGCAAGTTTTCAATTTCTTGTGCTATTTTATTATATTTAATTTCTTGTGTCTCAGGTGTAACTAGCGTTATATTTTCTTCTTGAGGAATGGTCGTTACTTCAAGTGGGCTGCCATTTAGTTTGAAAATTTTGACAAGGCGACTGGCAAAAAATGGGCTTTTTCTCTGCTGCCTCTTGCTTCGTACCGTCGTCTTTTTGTGCAGAAATTTGGACGATTATACTTTTGGTATCTTGTGGATAACTTCTGATTAAGCTGTCAGTGTAAATGTAAAGAAAAAGAACGCCAGATATTAAATTTACATAGCAGTTCTTTAATTTATTAATATTTTAATTTACCTGTACATCATGAGAATAGGTACTGCTATTTTTAACTTTGTTTCAAGGTTTTGTGTTACTTCATTGGTCAAATCATCATCATTCCATTTGAATAAGTTTGAAAACGTTATGGGACGTTGTTAAATACCTAAACTCCACCCATATCGACCTGATTTTGTCTGAAAAATCTAAACTTTTTGAATAATTAATTTAAACACGATAGTCACTGTAATTTCAAATTGTTTATTGTCAACAAATAATAGGCAATAAACGATTGTGTTTTAATTGATGTACTAACATATACTAATTTTGCACTTTTTCTGACTACTTGAATTTGAATAATTCACATACAAATTAATCATTGCTGATGGATAATTGTACAAATGCGCCAATGAAAGAGGACTTAAGCATCAATAGGCTCGCGACCTCCTAAGTGACAGAGCGATTGACCCACTCATGAATAGAATAGAACGGACTGATATTTTCAAATAAACAAATATTGAAATCTATAACATGGTCGTAGTACAAAACGCTATTAGTTATGGAACTCAATCAATACTCAATTTACTATTATAACCTAAACAGTTCAATTTGTGTTTCCTGAATAAGCACCTGGCCAGGGCGAATTTTTGCAATGCATTTTATTTTACTATTCTATGCAGCTGGTTGTAGAAAGCTATCTATAAGTAAGGATTATACATGCATTTTCACTTCCAACAAGCTATCCCAAGTTTATACATAAAAAATTAAATTTGAAAAATATAAACAATAATACTAATGATAAGCAGTACAGTACTAATGATTTAAGTATCATACAAACGCATCTATACAAATAAAAATATTTTGTATAATTTAAGTAATCAATTTTAATTTTTTTATTCAAAAATTAAAGCTTATTAAATAAATGTCATGCGAGAGTTCTATAAACAAATAAATAAATTCAACAAGTTTAAATTTAACAATTCAAGCAGGTACGCATTGAGAACATAAATAAATCTATATCAAAATATGACATATTTTTTAAATAAATATAAATATTACGAATAAAAATACAAGTAAAATAAAAATAAATACAAGTGTGTTATATTCTGAGAAATTCAAATAAGGCAATCATTTTAGTATTGTTCTGTAAAACTAAAGCTCTCCAAAACCCTAGTGAGTGTGATACATATGCAACCCATTTTTTTACAATGTTCTCCTTTTAGGCATAAAAGCCAAAAATTCAAGACAATTTAAACATTCTTTTTTAAGCCATATTTTTCTGTATTCCTTCATTATTGGACAGTCACAAAGTGGAAATTCTCAATTGATTGGAATTCTCATCCTCCCCAAATTACACAAGGAACACAGCCACCTGTTTTCGTTTATATTAATTGTATAATTCAATCTCAATAACTCACCTCTGTTTTTAAACATTATAGACATAAAATAAAGTTTATTATTATCATTCAAGTAATATGGTGGCCATCTTTGTATGCAAGATAAAATGTTGATTGACTTTTTTATATAAAAAATCTGCTGTCTGTGATCATTCTTTACACAATTTAAAATTTTATCAACTATAGTTTGTTTTTTACTTTCATACACTTCGGAAGGGTTTAAATTCATTTTTGGCATTCTTGCTCATTCCTTGAAGCCAGAATAAGTTAATTCACAGGAATGGATAGTTCCTCTGTATAAATTTTTTTTTCTTCATTTTCTTTTTTAAGATGTATACATATTATCAAATTTACTTGATCGCAGTAATTGACGCGATATAAAAATAAGCGTGTACGTATCGGATTGGAAAGAAAGAATGTGGTTGGTGCAATCCCTTGGAAAGAGATTAACCGGAGATAATTACCAGCAATTAGAGGCTATTTCTACTCTCATACCTACAACGTTTTCACGAAAGAGCGGTGATTTATATCACGTGAATCACATTGGGAAACGACTTAAACACGTGGGACGTGGACAAGGATTTTCTCGTAACGGTATAAATTATACAAACAATGCAATATACATCATTAGCCCCATGAGGAAGGCCGTAGGAAGAGAATAGGACCGAGTTTGAAATGACGATAATCAAGTCAACTAATGGGACGTCGCCGGTGATTGCCGGATCGTGGACGTCGATTCTCCCCAGGAGTGAAATATGCGAGACTAACTCGAGATGCCGTACGACCAGTAGCAACGGCGTGTCAATTAGTTTTTTTTCATTTTCACCTTCGGGTTAAACGGTGTAATTTCTGATGATGGATGAGTGTTCCGATATCCCAAGGCGTCCACGGCACCCAATTTTGACAATGTGGAGAAATAATATCATACGTTTTTGTGTTAACATTTAGATTTCAACGTATCTTACGTTTTACTAGGTAGTTACGACATAAAAACTTCATTAATTACGACATTAGATACTACAAAAAAAAACACAAACACATGAAATTAGACACTACTAAAGATATTAGTGATTTTTTATTCGACTATAGATGTAAACTATTAATTAGATCAGTTAAAAATAAGTGATAATTAAAAACTCTAGGTGTTTAATGAATCTACCTATATGGGTCATTTAGAATCAATTAATCTGCTGATTAATGTTATTTAGTTCTGCCGGACTCTTTTTTGGCTTGTTGAATAACCACTTTTCTAGTTGCTGTGGTTCAGGGGCGGCAAAAAGCTCTTTTTAATATATTTTATTTTGGCTGTAACAATTTAATGAAACATGGTTATGGGTATATCAATCCAGTACTTTTGTTGTGACAAACTAATTTTGAAATTATTCGGATTTCAAGTGTAAACGCTACTCATCTGACCGGGCAAGAAATTTGTCATTTTTTGTAAGATTACTTGCCCGATGAAAATTGAAAATAAAATGTGTATTACTACATAACCAGTTTGTCAGCAAACAATCCTTTTTCAACTGTTGTGATGGATATGATTGGGTATATTTTTTCATATACTTTTCATTGCAAAATAGGAACTATAATAATTTTTAATTTGTTCAACTCCCAAGCCGTTAGTAAAGAAAAAGTGGTTTATTTTTTACGACCCTTATAGTTTTCTATCCCCAATTTTCTTCCCGATATGGAGACATACTACATAGATATTTATTTAGAAATCGTGAGATGTCTGGTGTGATGTAGGTTCCAGAAAAACATTTTCTTTATCGTGCCATCGTTTCGATCTTTATTGAGATCATCCTCAGGGCTTGGGATTCACAAACATTGCCCACATTTAACAAATACATTTAGTAATTATTCAATAATTTCAAGTAATTATTCGGAAATCGTGGGATGCGGTCTGGTGTGGTGTGGGTTTCAGAAGGACGTTTTCTTTGTCGTGCCGGCGTTTCGATCTTTATCGGGATCATCTTCGGGGCCTGGGATTTGCAGACATTGTTTGAATTTGAAAAATGGATTTGGGATGTGAAAGGATGAATTTGTACAGAGCAAAATATGTTTTTTGTATTCAATCGGGGTGTTTCTGCTCACTCAACGTGTTTGTCTTCTGTGTGATTGTGCCATTCTTGTACTGTCGAGAGTTAAAACAGCAAAATCTCACTGGCACTCTCAACACGACACGCGGGAGTGGCGCAGTTGAACAGAGGACGGACACTTTGAATGAGTAGAAATACTTTGATTGAATATGAAAGGTGTATTTTGCATTGTATTCACTTTTCCACATCCTAAATGTATTTGTTAAATGTGGACAATGTTTGTGAATCCCAGGCCCTGAGGATGATTTCAATATAGATCAAAAGTTGGCACGATAAAGAAAATGTTTTTCTGGAACCTACATCACACCAGACCGCATCTCACGATTTCTAAATAAATATCGATTAACGGTCACTAATCACCACACATACTACATAGAGATTTCTCCTATTAGCGTCTTTTGTGCCAACCTTCTAATGGATTTTAGGGTAAATTAATAAAGTATTAAAGAATTGATTATTTGGAGATCGTGAGGTGCGGTCTCCTGTGATGTAGGTTTTAGAAAATCATTGGCTGACGGTCTCTAAACACCACATACATATTAAAGAATTATTCTCCGGGGAATGGTAACAAGGTCTGAAAAGCGAAAGATCGCTTTTCCCAGGTAACTTTTCTTAACTATTGTCTTCTAGATACCGATGTCCATCTGATGGTAGTTCCATTTTTTAAGACAATAGCTGTCCTTCTAAATACGTCCTTCTACTGAATCTACTGCCTCATTCTTTTCATATGAACTGTCTTTTTCCGTTAATTTGTTGCCGATTGTTCTTCATCCTTCAGCCTAAATGTTTGTCGGTTTATAACGACTTTTACGTCACTATCATTTGACTAAACAAACTTATTTTGGATGGAAGGAATCAGGGTCTCTAATTATCCCACCTACATCTCTGATAAACCAATGAAATTGGTGAAGTACTGCCAACTGTTTGGCAAGGCAAAGAACGTCCTTGATCCTTCATCACTCTGCAAACTCCAAGAGGAAAAACTCACATTTACGATACATAACATTAAGAATTGATCAAATGTTCGCAAAAATTGATTGAAAATGGCTTTGCCGTTTTGTACATGACATCCTAACGTCTCTTTTATCCTCGTTATCATCAGTGCTGATTATTTCTGTTAATTAGCCGACGGTGATGTTGATATAACAAGCGGATCGTTTGCCGGGCATGAATGGTCAAAATGGAAAAAAGGAAAAACGAGACATTCCCGGCAACGACGTTTTTTCCCTCCGTGTTCAAGTGTCATTCTTTTGTACGTACGCTGACAGATTTGTCTTGTGATATTTTGATATGGAAGTCGGTTCCAGTATTTATTTTGTTTTAACTTTCAAAACTGTCCCGGGCTCTCCTGCTGACTTTTCGTCAGTTCGGACAAGTTATTTAACGGTGGAATATGCCTAGAACCATTACATTTCTGATGGTAAATTATATGTCTTTTCGTATTAGTTTATTTAACTAAATCATAAAATAAATACAATTGTTGAAATAAGTAGTAACACTACTGCCTTGAGAAAGAATGAGCGGACCAACCTTGTCAAAAACTAGCAATTGGCACACAAATTCAAATTTTTGTTCACATTCCCTGATTCCAGTCTTCCAATATTTCATTTGAGAAACAGCTCCGATACTAAAAATTATATTTTTAAATAAAGTGCCTGATAAAAGGACTACTTTGATAGAGTAGAACATGCGATATAATCGCCTTTATTATAAAGCTTAGTTTACAACTAAGACCTAGAGTTTCAAAGCCCCTCATGCTTATATACAACACTTTACAAAAAGATAAGCTAAATTAAAGCTTTTAGGTTCATACCCTAAATATAGAAGTATAGACTTCTTCTTTTTAATTTGTTCGTTTTTAACATTCGAGTTTAAGGTTAGTTCATTCAATTTTACACATTCTTTCATCTTACCTAAAAAATAAATTGTAACTTTTATATTATTGTTTTGAACTATATTTTTTATGGCTTTATTACCGTTAATTTTATACACTGTGGGCTTTGTACAATGCTTACTTCAAAGCTCCTGCCTTGTCTTTTAATACTGACATAATCTCTCCATTGTTGTGATATTTGTTGAGTCATAATTTATCCGTTGACATTTGGCAGTGGGTGGTACTTGGTAAAGCTTTCTCGTTTTCTTGTTTTGGAAAGGGGTATTTTGTATTTTTTCAAGCAGTTTGTCCATTAGTGATTGATTAATTTGATTTTCTGTCCGTTCGGTTTGCTCTTTCTCTCTATTTTTATCTATCTACCTACCTATCTATATCTCCCTCTCCCTTTCTAAAATAGTATTACTAATGAATAAATTAATTAACAGTAATAATTAGTTATTCATATTAAAAATTAATATAGTTGGTAGTATTACAAGTGAAAATTGGGTAATATATATATNTTTTTTTTCTTCAAAGAAAATTCATTCCACCTACAAAACATCCCTATTTTTTATACTTTACCAATATAGTCTCGTAGTGTTTACGTATATTATTTTTACGTTGTAAATATACATTGTTTTCTCCATGTTAATATAAACGTTCTCCAGCAACAAATTTTTTTCTCTATTATTTCTATACTGACCAAATCAAATATGATATATATATGGTCAGGTATCAATTATTATAATTTATGATTGTTGCGGAGGGGTGTTTTATTCTCTTTTTAAAAATTGATCTGTTTCGCCGTGTAATTTTTCCGCAGGAACGCACTCCCTTATGTACAACATTGCATAAGTATGCCAGTTGTAACTGTTCTCCAAAAAAAGTTACCTAAAAGATGGATTTTTTGAGTAATAACAATTAAAAAAGACATTAAAATTGGATAGGTTTACAAGCAGTTCGTCCTGTTCTGATTCATCAATTTGAATTGGGTGATGTGTGATATATATATATTATGCAGGGTGGGCGACCAAGACCCGAGGGGTTAAATGCCTGGGTAGACTCGTACCCCATCCCTAAAAGGTTCGGGACTTGGTTGGCTCTTGTGTCCTGCATAAACCTCTTGGACTTGTTCACAAACCTCAAGATTTTGGACCCTTTTATCTCCGGGAGTGATTTGGTGATGTCCTCTCCTTCAAAGATTTCAAATCCTACACCTTCTTATCACATTCTGCGAGGTAGTGCTTCGCCGTTTCTTCTTTTATTTCGCAGAAGCGGTAAAAGGGATCTGGTAGGATACCCATTACGAAGAGATGTGTGATAAGAAGTCATATTCTTGAAGATGTACATATGTATGTACATATGTTTGTTGAACATAACAATATTGGCGTTGTAATTGCGTTGGAGGCTGCGAATCATGAACGGTCCCTTGCTCTTTTGACCAGCGTCTAATAATCTAAGTCATCAAGATAATTGCCGATTAGTATGATTTTATTTTTAAACATATTTATAAATTGTTCGTAGTTTATAGCATTTGTTTTTTTTTTAAGCCTACATAGGACATAGCCTTCCTATTTTATAGGAGAAATATTCGGGCACACTGTGACGAAACAATTTATTGTTAGAAATGTAATGAATTCTTACACTTAGAAAGAAAATTTAAGGGTTTTGATTTTGTGATTAAACAATTTCATGTTTCGTTTTATTATAATAAATGGAGTGTTAAGTAAGAGAATGTTATTATCAATCCAAGTGTAAAAACTCGTTAAAGTATTACTTCTTTTTCAATGTCCGAAAAGAAATTAAAATTTGTGGAATAATTTTAATTAGCGTAACTCATTAATATACCTGAACTTTTAATTAAAATTCTTTCTTTTTGTAAGCTGAAGTTGTCGTTTATCAGCAGAGGTTATGTTTTAATGAAATTAGTTAAGTGTTTCGTATGTGGGACTTCAAAGGTTTTCTCAGCAAAGAACTAAGGGGATCATATTACAAAGCCGGGGGTTAAGTCCGTAGGCCCTGAGAGGTCATTTTGCGATAACAGTTATACAATTATTAACAATTTTTTACATCTGATTAAATTGTCTGTATTAATTTGAGGAATGTTTGATTTTGGATGTGATAAAAAATTGTTTTTGATTTTTATCGACGGAGCAGTTTTGGAGTCGTATTGTGCTTTATTTTTTCTCATAGCGGTCGAGCAAAAGTTTTGAGTTGACCAAAAAAACGACAACACAGTGCGAACCCTCATCCGCAATTGTTCTACTATACCATGTAGGCCCCGATGTGGAGGTTTTTGGCCGAGTTAAGGAATTTTTAATTTAAGGCGAACCGCGGTCGGGTTAAATTTGTAGAAAGTGAAGGGAGAACAGAACAAGAGAGAGGTGTAGAACAAAGCGGCGTGGAACAATACGCTGTGAGAGAAAGGGGTGGGTAAAATACCCCTAAAAATGTCCCTTTTCAAAGGGGTGCTGACCCCCAGGGCCCGTGCCTGTGGCCCTTTTTAATAAATCAGAAAGGAGGTGGAGAGAAGCCCAGACGTGGCTTTATAATTAACTTCTCTAGCTGACTCTCTGTTTGATTTAGAGAAGAGAGAGGGAGAAAGCATATAGAAATTAATATAAAACGCTCTCAACCCGGTTTTAATACAAAACTCCTTATTTGTCTTTAACTCTTGTTCCCAGCCCCTCAGTATGTAGTTTTTACTTCTGGTTTCTCATTACTGTTTCATGGTCCCGCTTCTACAATCAAACTCAATGTAAATAGAGTTTTATAACTTCTAAATTACTTCTTCTCGTTTGGCTGTTCCAGAAATAAAAAAAATTAAAATTAACTGTCTGTGCTTAGCAACAATTTTTTTAAAGGTCATAAACTTTAATATACCTATTTCATTACGAGATATCTCTTTGTAGCCTGCCTTGTAAATAACCCGGAGGTATTTTTGGTTTAATCATCTTCGTTTCGGGAAATAAATCGGTTTGGGACAATACAGTTTATCTATACGCATAGGCACAGAGGAGTACTTTTAAATTTTCTGTGTAGCATTTGATAAAGGATACAGCATAAATTTAAAGAGATGGAGTTTCATTCCACCCGACTTATACCTGGTATCAACTAAGATGGTGCCGACACTGATCTGAATGAAAAAATAATAAGAGTCAAAATTTAAAAAAGTATCACAACTCAAAAATATGTCTATTTTGTATGCAATGCACCTTTTGCATCGCGGACATCGTAGGTCTATTACGTTCCTTCTCATATGGTCTATGACTCACTAAATAACTTCACTCTTTTTATTAACCTCCTTAACCTTGAGAGTGGGTCTTTAGTTCAGTTTGCACCATTTAACAAAGCAGACAATTTGTATGAATGGAAAGTGTTCGGTAGACTGCCACATCATTAGAACTGAAGAGTACTGAAGATGATGCCGAAACGTGGTTGACAGACCTCCCCATATGGTATATGGCTCAGCATCTCACTTCAAGCTTTCTATTTACTTCCATAAATGAGAGAGGGTCTTTAGTTATGCTTTGAGTATTTAACAAAAGAGACAGTAGAAATTGAAAGAGTTCGGTGGAGCGCCTCATCCTACATATTACTCTGACGATGAAAACCAAACAGTACCTATTGAAGATGTAGCCGAAACGTATTTGACAGATCAAAGTAGCAAGGATACAAAGAACCAATAAAGCATCACCGTGACAAATAAGTCACCATCACTCTAGATTGTAAGTTTGATTTCTGAGGTCTCTAAATACCATGCCTGCCATCAGTCAGTAATTTTCCTACTCATAGGGTTTATACTCATCGACCTTCGGACGTTTTATAAACTTTCATAATCTGGGAGCCTAGATAGTCGTTTCACAGTATTTTTTTCAAAATCGATGTGCCTATTGAGGCAGCAATAATCGGTTAACAAACCTTAAGTAATGTGCAGATCTGCTGAAAGTTTAGGAGAAAAGCTCTAGATGATATCTTGCCTTAGGCAGGGGCAAAATGCGACAAACGAGACATTCGTATAAATAGAAAGAATTTATTTTCGCGCGTTATCCTACCACCACTCAAGATGATAACACGTCTGACAGATCTAAACAGCGAGGATAAACAGAATCAACCAAAGATCCAATCATATGTCAGGAACCACTATAAATTTAGATGTTTCCTGTGGTGATTAAATAAATATTCTTCCTGCCAAATTTACCGTCAGGCTTTGCCTTGGTACTCAACAGTAAATTTTAACAGAACCGATATGCCTATTGAATCGAAAAAGTTGCGTTAAAAGTCCTGCAGGAATGCACTTTTTTTCGGTTGTGCAGCAGCAGGACTGTTGTAAGTTTAGGGAGAAGTTCTTGACAAAGTCTTCTGCGTTACTCAAGGGCAAAGGAGACAGTTAATACAAATAGAAAGAGTTTGTTGTCGCGCCCACCCTACTTATCACTATTGTCGGACCAACTACTCAAGTTGATGCCGAAAAGCATCTGTCAGACTGCAAGCAGCGTGTAGAGACCCAAAAATGATTACTATCCATAAATCGCCAATCTTTCATGGTGGTTGAAAACCGTACCTGCCAGCAATTGGTACTATTAAGCTCCTTTTCATAGGATTCATAATTTATCTATCTTTAGGCTTTTTATTAGCTTCCATAGCCTTGACGTTCTTTAGTGTTTGCAGAAATGCGCTGTACTTGATTTTTTATTATTTTGCCTTACTCAAGGAAACAACAAGTTCGTATAAATAGAAAGAGCAGGCTGTCGCGCCCCACACATATAACTAATTGTCCACTTACTGAAAACAATAGCAAAGATTGCAGTAGAGCGTCTCATCCTTCTATATAACTGAAGATATGCCTAAACAAGGCTGACAGGAAAAAAAGTAAGGATCGACTGAATCAATAAAGAAAACCATATCCGACAGGTATAGTCAATTGTGTGGATGTTTTTTTATTCGTCTGACAATGAGTCTTGATCGGTGTGGGGAATCCTCGTTTCTTCGTTTGCAGAAAGAAGATTGATCTAGCGGAAAGCAGGTGGTAAGTCATCACGAGGTAAAGGGTTGCCCTTCCTATATTCCTCTTGGTTCTTTTCGAACCCCTAAAACATGCCGAGTTGTGTGTAAGTTGGATTTAATTTAATTTATTTTTTGCTTTATTCATATTAATTTGTTCAGATTTGATGATCGGCCTTATTAGCCGAAATATAGACTACTTCCATAACCTTTCTGCCATCTTCTATGACTTTTATGTTACCATTAATAAGGCTTATAGCTCATCTCACTCCATACATTTTATTAATTTTCACAGCTTTGATAGTTTTTAGTTTTATTTACAGAATTAAGCTATATTTGAGTATAATTTTCTCGTTATATATTTTTAAAAATAACATAAATACATCGGCATTCTCCTCTTTTTGGTATGTTTCCTGCCACTTCCTAGCATTATTGAGTCGTTTACTAGTATGTTTACTCAGTAGAACCTGCACTAATCCTAAGTTTTTGTCGATTTTGCTGCTGGCCTGTAGAGGAATTTCTTGATTAAGTTTTTGCCTACTTCTACCATGAGGTGCTGTTTCACGTAATGTGTTTTTAAGGCCTGATTCATTCGGAAATCATTCTTTTTGTTGGCAGTTTGAAATTTTAGAGAGGGAGTATCGTGGAACCATCCTAACTGTCAACCAACCTGAAATCTCAGATAACTATGCACAAAGAATTAAATAAGGGTTCTGTTGGCGCCAGCCATCTCATCTTTAAATATACTTTGTTTTGGATTATTGTAATCCCTAATCCTTGCAAACCCAGTCCTGTTCTACTCCTACGAAAGAAAGTGTCCTTACGCCTCTCTTTAATCTCATATGTTTCTCTCCTTTATTAATTAAAAAAAGATTCAAAATAACGCGAATCTCCGAAAAACCCTCTGTGCAGCTGCATCGATCTCTTCCACCTGAATTCATCGGATATTCTGCGACGAAGTCAGAGGAATCGGGCCCGAGCTTCACTTCGTGCAGCCGGCATCTGAAGGAAGGTGGTAAGTCCCCTATGAATTTCTCCCTTATTTTATTTTAATTTAGAATTTTTCTTAAATTTATTTTATTAACGTCTCATTTTTTTTTAAATTATTTTTTTTTTGGCCGTAAGAGGTTCGATAATAAAAAAACGATATTTTTTGAACTTTAAGTGAACTAATGTGCTAATAATAAATTTATGTACATTTGGTAAGATTTTGTCAAAAATTAACTTACAGTACTAGTTAATTTATTATTATTTATCATCTTGGTTGAACCTCTAGGGTTTCAAATGACATTGCGGATAGAAAGAGGAACCAGTTTATTAAAAAAATACAATCAAATACCAAATATATTATAATTAAGCAATAAATATGTCAAAAAATAATGAATTGTGTCGAAGTTGATAGGAATAAATGTATAATTCAAAACTTCGCCGCCATTTTTTAAAATCGTGTTTTAAACATCCAAAATCGAATTGTTTTCAGTGGCTCCATTTTTTAAAACCTACAATCACAATAAAGTTATTTCAGTAGAAAACAGATGCTCACCGGTGTGCAACAAATCACGATGCTAAACGGTGTCCGATGATGAACCAATCAGGAGATGTAAATTGAAGACTGCCAGCATCCTGTGGCCCCATTAAATTTTCAATAAGACGGCCGACAAAGTGAAGACCTAACACCCTTTTTAATGGTATATGTTAAACAAATGTTAAGAAATTTGTTGGCTGATTTGAGTCTTCTTGAGTGTTCTTAAAACTCCCGACTTATCTTAAACAGAAAGATTGAGAAAGAACTGAAAGATTATTACTATAAAATTATTATTCAACGAGAAATTTTCAATGAATTGTTAAAAACAAGTTCAACAAAGGCAAAAGGAAAATATGTTTTTGACTTCATGGCCGAAATAAGTAGATGGAAAAAAAGTAATCAAGTTAAAAATAAATTATTATTGTCACGAGGGGAACTTTTGTCCTCGTACTTCCATCCATTGTTTCATTTTCGTCGGTTTTGTAGCACAAAAGGGGGGGCATAAAAAACGTATTGAATGATAATCAAAAAATGTAAATCCATTTCCTCCGACGGATATATGCATCAGATTATGCGCACCTAACAATTTAGCTTTATTTGCTTACATTAATAACTTAAATATCAATTGAACAATAAATAATTCATGACTGGAGGGCCCAAGTCATTCTTGCCACAGTGCGTCACAGCTGGGTAATAAATTACCTGGACAAGGCTTTATACTTTAAAATGTACTCAAAACAATTCATTACAGTCAATATACATTTATTATTAATATAACAATATTAAATAATAGTTATTTCTCAGAAATAATCTGCATTATTAAATTTACAGTTCGATATTAAACCAGGTGTTTGGATTATTCCCAGAATTCAATTAATGCAATCAATCAGATAAAGTTAATTAACTTTTAATGTACATTATTATCTCAATTGATACTATAACTGATTCTGTGGGTTATGGCGTAAAAAGGAATAACTGGTTTCATGGTGTCAATGCATTAAAAATATATTTAGAATAACTTATGCCAATTCACAACAAAGGAATTAATTGCAGTCTTAATTTAAAACATGTTTGATGAACAAAATCAGCTTTTATTCAAATATATTTTTAAAATGAATAAGCCATGATAATTTTTGTTATCATCAATAACATTTCATCATATTTATCTTCTATATTTTATTGTTGTTTTATATTATTTCTACCATTAAGGTGTAGAGTTTGCTCGGCGTTTCTCTCTTAGTTGAAGGGTACCATTTTTTTTTCGCTCCATCCAGAGAGTGTGTAGGATGTCAACTGGAATTATTGTGCTGGAGTATCTGGGCCCATGAAAACAGGACCTTTTTACTGCATGTACTACTTTAAAAAATATATAGTTTCGTGTTTTTATGAGTGAAAATGTGAATATGTTTGGATTAAGGAACTGATCGACTTAAGGGTTGATATAAGCTATTGTAGTTGTTGATAACTTCTGGGTCATTGGCGGTTGGACGGCTAACACCGAAGTCTAACTCAGGGCTACCAACACCCGGGGTGGGTGATTCTCGAGTCCTTCCGGCAATTGTAAATTACAAAAGCCGAAATTGCCCAATTGGAATTGGACTGAGCGAAGTGACAGTCTCAACTAGGTACATACGTGAATGTACATGATTTAAACTTACAAAAATCAGTAATCAGTTTACTGTGAAGAATGCATAATAAATGCCAAAGAACTTAAAAAGTTAATATGTAAAAATAAAATATCTAGAATTCATTTTCCTCCGTATTTGGTTTTTATTAGACTTAGCTGTTATTTTAGGCATTCCCCCATTTCCAGATATCAGTAGAAGATGGAGAATTTTATGGCTTTCGGTTCTACTTGGCTCTCTGAGAATATTTTGAATTTCCAATCTCTTTTTGAGTTTTCCTATGCACAAAAGAAGCGTTTGCTACAAAAGACTTCTATTACATCTAGCTCTAGATCCAGATAGAATCTATTAGATTATAATGGAAAATTGATGGTACGGTTACCAGAGGTTTTGTCGAAAATTTGGTCTCCTGTCCCCCTTTACTCAGGAAAACTGTATAGACATAATTTGTGCCATACTTTGGATTCCCAAACCATGATTTATTATTACTGGATGTTTGCGTCAAATATCACGAATTATAATTGTTTATTTTTGCCAAATGCCGCTAATCTAAAATTCTATCCTAGCTCTGCTCCACCCCAGGACCCTTCATGTTGCTGTCTAGTCCATTTCTGGTCTTGTTCTAGTCATATTCGCTTCCGTATCGCTTCCATACAGGCCATTAATTAATTAGCCGTCAACAGTTATTTTGCTTCAGTTTTTGTTCTTATTTTCAGAAAGTATTTACTTTACGTTTTGTGAATTGTAGCGTTCAAAATAACGCGAGTGCTGCCTCCGCCTAAGTGAGACACATCATCCAGGATTCGGAAGGAGGTAATTAATAGACTGGGGTTCTGCTTTACCTTTGACCAGAGTTATTACAGGTTTTAGCTAATAATCTAATTAACTTGGTTGATGAAAAAATCAGGAAAACCGTTGACAAATTAGTATTTTATTTTATTTTCATTGCGACCGACCAGCGCGCACACTAGGCGTTTGGCAATAAAATGAAGCGTGTCCTCCATTTATGACAGATTGCAAAAAGAACACGTACGTTTTTGCTGGTCTTCCGTTTAGGATAAATTATAACTGAAGAGTTTTCTTTAAAAATTGTAGTAGTTTTGACCATAGAATTGCGCAATAATAATGTTCCTATCGCATCTTGTGTACGCTGTTTATATTAGCAAAATTATTATTTTTATTTCCAATTTTTTCAGTTAAAAAACATCGGTCATTTTCGGTGTTTCTCGATATGCTAAGTAAATGAGTGTGCGAATCTGGCGAAAATGTACCGCAAATTCAGTTTTTTCCTGAACGTGATATTTCTTTGAAAGCCAGCGTTCAAAAATACTAGCGCAAAACGAAAAACGAAAATAATTCACTCTATACAGTTGACCAGTTTTCACATATGTGTTAGACGATATCGATACAAGGTTATTTAGTCGATAATTTCCTTTCGATGCTCCAAAAAATTATTGACGAGTAAACGAATATCAGGGCAACTGTCCGGTTAGTAGTTGTCAGACTGGCGAAATAGCCAATATTTGTTAATTAAAAGTTGACTTCGTTTAGAAACAGTTTTACTGCGACGTTATAGAACTAATAATATCAGTTTTCTTCTAATGCTTATTATTCATATTTATATTTTTGAAAGAAGAAAGCTTGTAGAGCAAATAAAATCGTGACATAGGAAGTGTTTGGGGTGGAGAGAGACTTCTCTTAAGCCTAGCACGCACTGGGTTTCTTTGCTCGTATTCTTTGTCGCAGAGCTCCATCTGGGATTCATTTTCTTGCGTCCAGGATGTTCTGGTGTGTTGCGTTTTATTATGTTTTCAATCCCATCGTAAATGGGAATCTTTATCAATGTTGCTAAACATTGAGTCAGTGCGGACGTGAATCAAACCGAGCGGACCTCTCAACCATTCTCGCGCATTGTTTATTTTATTATTTTATTTTATTTTTTCACTTTCGTTAAAATGTAGATTCCACTTAACAGTTGAAGATTTACAAATGCGGCGATGTTTTCTCAGAGAAATACAAAGACAGGGGAAAGAAATCAGACTCTGTGTTAGCCCAAAATATCAAGTGAGGATTGCAGATGAGTTTCCACTTGCGATAAAACGGAGATTGTTATTGGCAGAGCCTATTGGTAGCAGAAACTAGCACCCTAAAATTCATCTCCTTTTTCGAAATGTCTGGTCCAACCATTTTCAAATGACATTCGAAGTCGACTGGATTCATCCGAACAAAATTTCGGAATCTCATTCCGTCTTCCAATCTCGGTGTCAAGAAGATCGTGCCCATGCTTATTAGACGATCCTTGAATATCAACCAACTTGGTGGATTTTTGTTTGCTCTTTTTTTTTATTTCATAGAGCTACGTCAAACTCAAACTAGACGTAATTTCCGGAGCAACAATGTTGCGGGGCTAAGAGTCTGCGACATGTCTGAGTCTGCGAGAGAGGGTCCGAACAAAGAAGTCCAGTGCGTACTAGGCTATAGAGAAACTACACTCAAGATACTGAAGTAAAAGAAAAGAAGAACCACTTATCACAGATATATTAAGTTGATTTGTTTGGTGCCTCGATGTGGTTAATGGTATGAATAGTTGTCATTGTCAAGGTTCAACTTCAAAACTTCATTTCTGGAATTGAATCTGGTTCAAAATTTGTCAAGGGAGAAGCTTAAATAAACTTGTATTAGTGATTCTGCATACATTTGTGAGACTCTAATTGATTTTTTTTTATCAAGAACGGTCATTTACTTAAAACCCAACCAGTCAGACTAACCACACCTATCATTTATACATAATCATTGCGTCTGGAATTGAAAAATGAACTCTGTGTAAAAACAGAGCTACAAAACGAATAGGAAACTTTTCACTCCTGCAGCAATCTTTTATTATTAAAAAAATTGTTGCCGATTATTATAATTGTGCTTCTAGCAAAAGTAACATTTATGTATGACCATTTGGACAAATGATAAATAAATAAGCGTTCATTCACTCTTTCGAATTAATTTTGCGAACATAACGGCGGGCCATTAATTAAGTTTACGATATGCATGCGGCTTGATTGAATTGATTGTTCTAAAAATTACAACCCCTGGGTCAGCCGCTGAACAAAAAACCCAAAACCCACCCCGAGGGGCTTAATTCAAACGTGTTCGCAGTGCAATGAATACAAAATGTCGACATTTGCACAAATACTACATTATGGGTAAAAATAATTCTAAACAATTGTCTGATAATTTGTGTTTTTATAAGTTAATTAGTGCAACGACCACAACGGAAAAGTGTAAACATTTTTTAAAATAATATTTATTTGTGTCAGTGCATATTACAAAAGTTATCGTTAACTTTTTTTTTTTTAAGTCAGCGCTGCCATGTGAAACCAGCCTAGTAAAGTAATAATGGTGAGGAATTAAGGCGCAAGCAGGTCTGTTAGCCTTCGTCGAAGGCGGGTTCTCGGGGTAGGACCGTGTAGGGAAGACGTGAAAAATAGGTTAGGATGGATCGAGAGGTTGTTGTGAAATTTTTGGTACAAGGAACGGATCAGTTAGTAGACAAAAATAATGTTTAGGTCGTTGTGGACAGAAGCTGCGGAAATTGGTCTGAAGAAATCTGGTTGAAGGATTAGATTTGCTTGATGTTGGAAAGCTTTGTAGAACCCTACAGTTCCACTTCCAAAATGGTCCAAGTAAATTCGTTTACATGGTTACTTTAGTATTGACGGTCAAGACGGAAGAAGTCTTCGTAATTCCAAGACTTCTGTTAAGTTATCTCTTTGATATTCGATTTGATTTTGTGTGTAGATTCCACGTCAGTGAGCTGACGATAATTATTGTAAATATTTTACTTGCATGGAAATCGCCATCTTTTGGTTGTTGATGTACCGTGGAGGGCAAGTCTGTTTTTTCAATGTGTCCATACAATGAGTTTCATTTTTCTTCATTCTGTCTTCTCGTCCATATTTTATACCATTCTTCAATAAGTTCAAGATGTTCTTGTATGTTGGAAGTAGCTTGGATATAATTCGAATTAGAGAACGCATTTGCAGCATCGACAGGTGATGATTGTGATATTAAGGTATGTAAATAGGTTAGCAGTATATATAAAATGAAGCATACGACCAAGAATGCTCCCATGTGTCGCGTCAGCTCGTTTTGCTGTCCTAGAATTCGTTGCTGCACTTCACTCTGAAGAAGTGGTCGGTTAGGAAGGATGTTAGGATAAGATAATAAGGAGTGAGTAGGTAGCATCTAGTACAAAAAGCATGCCAGACCTTACGAAAAACTTGTGCAATCAGAAACGCAGCCAAGCAGTACTCTTTATTCTCTACAGCGGAATAGAAAATGTTGAAAGCTCTGAAACCTTGATGGTTGGTAGAATGATGAGACGGTCGAATTTGTGCCAAAGCATGATTTGATGAGTACCTAGGATGGGTATTAAGCATTTTAAATGGAGTCTTTTAAGGATTTTGAACATTGCAGGAAGAAGGTTGATGGGTCTGTAGGATATATGTTGTTTGTAAGGGAGGTTTGTGCGCTTTAGAAATGAGATCAATGATGGAACATTTGGAACACCATAAGAGAGGAAAATGAGTGGTTTGTAGGAATTAGGATATTGTGGTTTAGAAAATATGGTGAAAATATGCCTTTTATGGTAGGGATCGAAGTATGGTTGGAAGTAATTAGATCATTATCAGATTTTTACTTTTTTTAAAACATTTTAAAGCAAAATAGAAATACCAGTCCTTATTTATTGTTACTTAAGCAGTGTGAAACAAAAGATACAATCAATAATTGTAATCGAACTGTAGGTGAAACTTGGACTTGAAAAAAGGCCAGGACACGGCTACTATCTCCCGTTTTCCAACTACTCGTATTCCTTGTTTTTCGTTTGGAAACGGTTTTTGCGTTAAGGAACATCAGATGGTGCCATCCTAATTGAGGATACTTCGTGACGGAACCGTGAGAATAAATCCCGGATCACGCTTAACGAAAATGCAACGGTACTCATCATCAGCTGTTTTTCAAGACGGTCATTCATGCCACACAAGAGGACTTCTCGGCTCTGGACGACTTCCCATGCTTTGTACCACTCGGGCCTCCCGACTGGCAAATTCCGTCAAAACTCGCGAAACGAAAAAAATCTACCTACCCATCCTGTGGGCTGTCGCTAAGCCCTTATTTCATAACATTTCTAGAACAATCATAAATGACAGAAAGATACCGTCTAAGTAGGATGATAAAGAAAGCCCCTGTTTGAACCACAAGAAAGGAATCTTTAATCTCTCGATCCAATTAATAATTATCTTTTGTGCCCAACTAATCAACCTTAATGGGGCGGAACATAGCTTGATTGTGAACATTGTCATCTGTTCTCTCCTCAAGAACAATGCTTACTTAAGCCTTTTTTTGATGCCTATTTATTTATAAAGAGATAGACAAACATTCCTCTTCTTAATATATAATATAAATTGACGAAATTGCAACAATAGGTGGTATTATTTTTAGTAGTGCTTATAATTCACAAACAAGCTCAATCCCAAAAATATGCAATACCACAAAAATATAGATTTAACATTTTCTTCCAAAAATATTAAACTATCATACCATATAATTATCCAATTTGATTGCAGTGAAAGCAAAATACAAATAATTAGACCACAGGAACTATATCTATATTTTTTATGCCTGACTATTCACTAAAATTGACTTAACTATTTTTCTATGAAATGTTTCATTAAAGCAGTACATTAAAAAAAAGGTCATTCCATTCATAATGGTGCTAAATTGTTTTTATACAATGTTTACTATCTAAGGTAATTTTTTTTTTAAATTTAGAAATCGTAAGATGCGGTCTGGTGTGATGTAGGTTTCAAAAAAACATTTTCTTTATCATGCCAACGTTTCGATCTTTATTGAGATCATCTTCAGGGCTCAAAGTGTTTGTCTTCTGTGTAATTGTGCCATTCTTGCGTGTCGTGTCGAGAGTGCCCTCTATCTAAGGTACAATTTATTTTGCAAACATAGTTTTTATTTAAAATAAGGAGTGAACTTTCTAGCCATATAATTGCGATGAATTGAAAGCAGATTACTTAGCACCCAAGTATCGAGTAAGTCTCACTGTCTCGTAGATGAGAAAATTACTGGTTTTTTTTAGTATAGTTTTGCCATTTATTTTCTTTTGAAAGTGGTATTCTTTTTTGAGCAATGACATCTTGAGAAAAGACAAGTCTAAACTTAAAAACTTGACGCTCAATCGCTCAAAGTAGCATCTTCGTCAGATACGTGCATGCATTTTCTTACTATAACAGTCAATAATAAAAATAAACTGACCAGTGAAAATGTGATAATATAGGTAGTTATTTATTACACATATATTAATACATATGTAAAATAGTTATCTGTTAATATGAAATATAAACCGGACAAACTATAAAAACTTTTAACTATAAAAGCTTCTTTTATCGTGACATGTGAGACATTAGACAGAATAAAATGACTGCAATAAAGATAATTCTTGCTAATTTTTATTTAACAACATCAATATTTTTTCACATTGGAAAACAACTGTCGAGCACATTTTCAATTGTAGAAAGCTTGACGTTTATAGGCGATATTTTGATATATCTTTGGACCTGTCCGTAATTTTAGGACAGCGATGCGGGCACGATGCTGCTTCGGTACCTCAAGGCTTTTTTTTAGGAATTTTTGTTTGGGTGTGTTTATGTTGTATTTATGTTAATTTATTGGAATGAAGTAATTTATTAGCGTGACAGGAACTGCTTGTTTAATCCCGCTTCGAGGAATATCGAGCATCTGGGGGAGGTGGATATGATACTTTCATATATTCTTGTGGTGTCATATTCAATTTGTATTCTGCTGTTTTTATATGATTTTTCATACAAATCCTCATATTACAACAATTTCACACAACACAACACAAATGTTACACCAAAAGAGTAAGTGCACCACATTTTATGTGAGGATAAAAAAATTATTTGGTTTATATTTACATCTGCATTGTATTTTTTCCATTCAACCTAGTAGTTCAGCTAGCCCTTGAATAAAGGTCGAAACGTCAGCAAAAAAATAAAAAAGGTGTTTTTCTAAACTATGTCTCTCAACACGACAGTCAAGAATGACACATCTACACGGAAAACAAACACTTTGTGCCCTGAAGATGATCTCAATAAAGATCGAAACGTTGGCACGATACAGAAAATGTTTTTCTAAAACCTACGTCACACCAGACCGCATGTCACGACCTCAAACAATTTTTAAACTATCTCATTCTCGACTGATCCTCACGAATCCAAAAAATTATTAAACAACCGGCCACTAAACAACATTCATTTGCAAATAAACATGTTCTTCAATCGTTTCAATAAGACCTTGTTTATAAACTTTTCCTATAAAACTGCAATGCCAGCAAAACAAAGTCCATTTTTAAATAAAGTTGCAGCAAAATTTTTCATTAACGAAATTGGTAGCCTAAAGCTAAACCAAATTTATAAATAAGCATTTTCTTTAGTCTTTTCGTTACGGCCTATTAAACTCTTTTCCTTTTCTAGCTGTGTTTGGAAAATAAAACTCCATTACATTGGAGGTTCATTTTCAACAGTAAAATGAATCCAAAGAACAAATCTACAATTTGGGCCACAACTTTATAAAGCGTATGAAATTGTTGTAACAAAGACTTATGAAATTTTCATCGAAAAACTTCAATACCAAAAATACAATGTACCGGTTGAAACTTTGCTTTATCCTTTCCAATCAAACCTATTAAACTGTCAAACTATAAACCTACAAAACTGCAATACAGTGGAAAACATACACTATTTCTAAAATAAGGTTAGAGCAAAACTGTTTGCGAACAGTTTACAGCCTAAGGCTAAAACCAAAATTACAAATGAAAACATTTTCTTTAGTTTTTTCAATAAGCCTTATTATACTCTCTTACTATAAAATTTTTCTATAAAACATCATTAAAGAGGAAACATTATATTTAATAAATTACTTTAAATTACTTACAGCTAATCTGATTCTTAGAAAAATCTGAATCAAAAAATTTAGGTCGGTCAGCCTGAGGTGTAACTTTAGTTACAAATGTAAGTTTTCTTTGGTTTTGTATATCAATAAAACAAAAAATATTTCTGTAACATTTTTTTCTACTAGCATACTAGAAGCATCTTTCCGAAGCTTTCTGCTTAACTAGCTTTTTCTTTTGAAAAAAAAACCCTGCATTCGAGTGGAAAATATGGCACTTTTCATAACGTTGCACTTAAATTAAGTCTTCAACCCGAGTTATAACTTAATGTAAAAATATGATTTTTATTTTAGGCAGGTAGAGTTTGAAAATCACTTCGGGTGTTTGCAGTTCTCGGTCTTATCCGTCCAGCCACCAATGTTGGGCTTTGGTGCTGTCAACAGTTAGTTCATTTCAACATCCAACGCATGCAATTCCTAAGTCCAAAACCATTCACACTCTCAATCATTCTTAAATGCATTTTTTTTCTATTTACATACCATTCATTCAATCAGGATGGTCGAATTCTCCTATTCCTCCATCACCCTTACATTATTTTAGCTTTGCTATATTAACTAGCTATTAATATGAGTAATAACTAAGCTACATACTTATACAATTTTAATTTCGATTAATTGGAAGCATATTATTAACCACCTAAGTATCGAGAATGCCTAACTGATAAAAGTTCGTCTGAAGTTACAAAGCATATGGCTCATTTGCACATAGCAGAATCTTCAAAGAGGCACGCATGCATTTTTTACCAGTATTAACAATAAACCAACCATGTTGAACATTCCAGCGAAAATGTGGAAATAAAAGTAACTATGATAATTGTTACTATGAAAGAGGATCAACCAGACGAACAAAAAAACCTTAAGAACAACTGAGAAATTCTGATAGAAAAACTACTAGGAATCTGTTGACCTGTATCTTTGTAAAACTACATTTAGTTATTTTAGTAGGGAGAGAATAAAGATAACAGAAGTTTCTTCACGAGATGAATTGTTGTATGATAGCGGTTTATAAATGAGCGGCCGTAATCATAAATCGAGTACTGTTAACTCGTGGACAAGTTCGTGTAGATCATAGAGATAACATGAACAAATATCGTCAAGGAGCTGTGATACAATCGTCAGCTACCGTTCACTCCGGGTTTTTTTCTTTTTTTTTGTGTGTGTGTACGGCAATTAATATTTAAGGAGTGCCTAGCAACAGAGAATCATTAATAAAGGGGACAGATAACTTATGAAAATTCTCTACCCCCTAAGCTCCTGGGCTCAAACAGGTTTAGCCTCTGATGGAGCTTCTGGTTGCCCCTGGTCTATGAATCATTCAATAATTCTCGTTTTAGCCTGCTTCTTACAAATGAGCTCCTACTGATTATTTTAATTCAACGCAATCAATAACAACATTTCTCATTTTAGCAACAGCTAAAAGGACAAAAAAAAGTCATATGGCATTTAACTATCGTTTTTTTAACCCTAAAAATTATTAATAACTTGTGTTATTTATTAATTACTCGCTTAAACTCTTAAAGATTAAACACGAGGAACGTACTAATCGTTTTATTGTAAGTTGTTCATATTCTTCAATAAAATATTGAGATTCTCAGACAATATACATTTTTTTATAAAAACATTGAGTGTTTACTTCTTAACATTCAATAAACAAATTCAATTATTAATAAATAATAACGAGATACGAATAATGGAAGAGATTAAGTAATATCAGTTACTATAGAAAAAATTAAGTAAGTTCTCTTAAGTTCAAGAAATTAAGCACGTACAATTCTTTTCATTGGCTTGTTTTAAGAATCTGCAAAGGAAGCAATTTTGTTAACAAGATCGTTTTATTCGGTGATATGCTATTGGACAGTTGTGGAAAGTTTGGCCGTCTGACCATCCTGGTTCAACTAGCCTCCTGTTTATCGTTATATTTGGAAATGTTTTTCTAAACCTACGTCACACCAGACTGCATTTCACGATCTCCAAATAATCATTAATTAACGTTCACTAAATACCACACATTTCTACACGAGAAGAACGAAGAACAACATGGGATTCTAAGAACAGACTCCAACTACACATGGACACCAACAAAAGAATATTCTGAAGGAAATCCCAGCAATGAAAAGAAAGTTGCATCTGCTATCAATCAGAGAACCTTTTTGTTGAAATTCAGGCAATACAAGGCCCTGATGATGATTTCAATAAAGATCGAAACATTGGCGCGATACAGAAAATGTTTTCCTAAACCTACGTGACCCCAGACTACTTCTGACCATCCCCAAATAATCATAATTACTAAATACCACCCACGTTGTACTGATTGCTTTTGTAACATCTAAAACTGATATACATTTCATTTAAATTTTGGTTTATGTTATTTATGGAATATTTTCTTTGGGATTATGTAAAACATAAAGTCGTAACAAACGTAGAAGAAATAACATGTGGTGTGATATAGGCTTGATCGGCGGCCTTAGAGAGTCAAAACCGTAGAAGGATCATCCTCAGAATCGGCCGGCACACTTTCTTTTGAGCAAAAGCCCTCGGTATCCTTCAAGTGATAGGTTGCTCAATGTCTCCCACTTAATTGCAGGGTGTCAATCCTTGGCTCCACATAGAGAGCGAGTAGGCCGATGTGATAATGCTCGAGTACGACTTCAAATCTTTCGGTTAATTTTTGGTGGAAACTGGGCTATGTTTATACATAGAATTTTTTCAGTTTATCTTATTATTCTATACATTCTTTTTTTTTTTTTGGCGTTATGAACTATGCATATTAGCCATGTGACAATTCATATTTATATGTTCAAATTTGGTGGGGGGGTTATTGTGAAAAAAGGGCCAGAGGCGACGGTGGGAATCGAACCCACGACCGCGGCGTGAGAGTCTCTCATGCTAACCACTCGGCTACCGCGTTGCATTTGTTCAATTTTTAATTTTTATAGTTTCGGGTATATCTTATAATCTTTTCTTTTTTGGTCGTTGTTTTATTAAAATATTTACGGACTAATTTTTGTTTTATAGGTTAATTAGCAGAAGAATCTGTCCCACTGTATTTTCCACGATAGTGGTTCTGGGATCGAATCTCGGCAATCGGAATATAGATCGTAATGTGAAAAAAAGGTCGAAGGCGAAATCCAACTGTTAGTTCGACTTTAAGTTCCAGTATGGCAATACTTTACTTATTACTTATTATATTAATAAAGTTTGAAGGTATTGGTAGTATTACTTGTCAAATAAGTGTTGCTTTTTAAGTCAAGCCTTATTACTTCAGAATATTTTGATATAATTAAAAGATGTTTATGGTAATATGTTTTGGTTTGATAGTGGCCGGTAAACACGTATTTATTGGTCGCCTTTTTTGTTTTTCTCTATTGAATTTTTTAAACTTTTTTCTAAATTAATTATACTTTAAAACCGTGTGCAAAAAGTTCCATAATCAATCACGTGGTTTTAAGACCCGTCAACCAGTGTTTTTCATTCCTCGATGGAGCATATTCAATAGAGCCGGGATTCCTTTAAAGGCAAACGTTATCTTTATTTATAGACCCCACGAGCCGGCTTTATACCGGTCGAACCAGTGGTATTTTTATATGATAACAAATTTGAAATTTTACTGTCATTTAGGATTGACGGGGGCCTGAACGGGACTCGAAAAGCTCGTTCGATCTGGGCCAGAAAGAAACTGGTTTGACTTTTAACATTTCTCTGGCCACCGAATTCCTTCAAAAATCGAGATTGATATCGGAATTATTAATCGGCCGACGGACCGGCGGTTAATAAAGGGAGGATGATGAGGGAGCCTACTCGCCATAAAACAGTCCTTTTATGACGGCTTTCGAACGTTTCCACCCTGTGGGAGTAATTCCCTCATATATATTCAAATTTTACAAATCAAAACGGCAGAACAACGCATTGGGTTTAAAAAAAGGCCAAGTAGAGTGTACGTGAAGGCTGAAATTCGCCAAGAGCATATGAATTACAATTTTTGCATTACATTTTAAAACATGGTCGTGCTGACATTTGATGATTATGGTAAAACAAAATAAAAAATATAAATCAAAATATAAACCACTCGTTTCAATGCAAAAACTCATTTCAAACTTTAAAATTCATGAAAAGGGAGAACATGAATGGTGTAGAAATATTGACAAATTAAGTTAAATTTGTAAATATAACAAAATGTATAAACCAATAACAGGCAGGTTCTTTTCAATGAATTTCCATTATAAATCTTCTTATTTTTGTATTCTTTGATCTGGGTACATTTCTTGATTGCATGGACTTTTCAGCCTGAAATGTTCTGGTGTATTTTCCCATTCTGAGTATTTGGTTCCAGGACCGAACACTCTTGCTCCCTGCCTTCTAGATCGGTCAGTGTACCAGCAGATGGACCCGTTCTCAACTATTTTCCATTCATTGTTTGTTACTTAAATTTGCTTGAACTCAAAAATTCTGTTCATGTCGTCTCTTGGAGCCATTAATATCGGATGTTACTTCTATAGGCAGTTACTATCTCTCCAATTTAGTTTTACCCTTGTTGGAGGTTTCTCTTTGATGAATTATAATTTTCTGTGAAGGGAGGGTTAAATCCAAATATTTTCTCCATACCATCTGTGGAGTATGTTCTCATCGCTCCTCCTTCATTTCGCCTTCCTCTTCAGTTCTCTCTGTTTTGCTTTATCGGCCCAAGTTATTGCGCCGTAGATGAGGATATATGTTACCATCGTGGTATACATGCAAAGCAGGGTTTCTAGTCTGCATCCCCTGTTTGGCCTTCTATTCTTCCGCACTGCCTCAATTGGTGTGTGATAAGAAAATAAAAAACGCAACTCCTTCCAATAAAAAAATATTACAATAGATATATACATTAAATAACAAGGACAATAAAAAAATAAGAAAGAAATTTACTAAATCCTAATCAGCCAAGATATAATTTTTTTATTTAAGGCGAGAATTAGAAAAGGAAACTGAGTGAAATCACAACAAATTCAGGTTTCGATGAACCGATTCCAGGCTGGCGCACATTTCAAAACTTCTTCAGTAAGCATATTACACATGTTATGTAGTCGTGACACTTACTGATGGTGGTACCGATATGTTCCTTAAATGTCTGCGTTTTGTCTAGTGGGACACCTACATATGTGGCTTCTTTTTTCATTTCTATAACAATATTTTATCTGTCCATTTTTCTTGTAAAAGCAACTATGGTTGTTTTGTTAGGGTTACCCTAGCTCAGCTGTTTTACACCATTTGTTTCTTCTGATCTTTATACCTTCTGGCTTTTTCTCGCAAAGGTTTCTTCAAATTGTCCTCTAGCAGTCTAGGACAACATCGTCACCAGTTTTCCCTTTGGGCTTCAGGGTCTCAAGCAGTTCAAAAATTTACCTTCGCCTGTTTTCAATTATAATTTCGCAACTCGTCTAACTCACAAAACAACAATGAGCCTCAAATCGTTAAAACACACCCACAGATTGAAATGGTTGTTGTTGTAACTTACGAGGACCTTTTTTGCTCCCAGGTCGTAATAACATATCAGCTAGAATCAATCTTGTTTTTGAAAGAGCCCATGCGAGAGAGATATTTATGTAGACCGGGTTGAATGTGACAGTAGGTGTGACCCCTCGTGGTTCGCCTCAGGCGTCACTGACGTAATAATGCCATGGGGCAATCCTAATACACTTATAATCTGTTTTACACAACACCCTCGCGCATTTTCACTTTCCTGCTCATAAATTTACAAAATAAATGAATAAGGTAAAGTATAGGCTTTGTTTAAATAATTAGACAAGGGGGCTGTGATATTTTGCATTTTTCTATGCTTTCATTCAACTTTTAAATCAATGATTATTTGGAGATCTTGAGATGCGGTCTGGTGTGACGTAGGTTTTCTTCATCGTGCCAACGTTTCGAGTCTTCGCCTGACACTGAAAATCATTGCCTCCGAGCACCTTTTTGAGGCCCTTGTAGAATAGGCTGAAATTGATAATATTTTGGATAAAGATCGGCGGAGGCTTGTTCGACCTATTATCTATCAACCTCTTCTTTAGTTTGCACCGTTTGTGTTACTATTGGCGCGTCCCTAACTTCCTCTAGATCATCCTCTACTAAATTTGTTTGGGGTAACGAAGTTTGATAAATCAGATTGCTTTTGAGAACATGCAACTGAGGATGAGTCTAGATTCAAATCTGTTTTGTCAGTGTTTGGAAGATCCTTTTCTGGGTTGTTGCATTTCATGGAGGAGCTTTCCCGGCTTGAGGAACGGGTGGTTTTACTTAACTTTTCTTTTGATATATTTCATTTTACTCTGCTGATAGTAGAATTTTTTGAGTTTGCTGGTAAATTTCCAGCAGTGCCTGGTCTTTTATTTGATAAAGATAATTTTTTCGACCAACCCCACAGAGGTAGGGTAAAAAATGTAATAAACAATATCACTTAAGTTGATTTATTAGTGAAATTAAAAGAAAAATAAATCAATTTTGCAATTTGCAGAGGAAGAATGTAATGAAAACAACTGAACGTATGTTTGATGTTGTTTGTTTACTTGTTGAAGATAACTGTAGGAGGAGGTTTAGCGTTTCCAGGCTTGGTCTCGCCCTCCTTATGATCTCCTGTTCACAGGTCGCAATTTGACAATTGTTTAATTAATTGTATCCAGTCCTTACCAAGTTGTATCAAATCACTTATTCACATAAAACACAAATAATAGAGTGTTCCAAGAGAAATCCAATCAGTTTGCCGGGTCGAATAGTGATCATAAATCAAGTGAAGTACAGAGAGTTTTAAACGAACGTTCTCCCACGGTGTCAGAGAAGCGACTACCCTACTTTATAAATGGGAAGTTTGTTTGGAGAACTTCATCACTTTTTGCAATGTCATTTATGCGGCCATTGAATTTAGTTTCCGGTCCAAGGTAAATTTTCTTCGCCTATTGATCAATTTTTTTTTTCCTAAACAAGCCTTTTAGTGAGGAATGAAGGTTTTTTTAAAGACATTTTACCCAACCTTCCATAGATGACGATACCAACTAATTCTTTTTATGGATTCATTTAGCCTCCGTTGGACAACCTCAGGTTTCCAGGCAGAGCTATAAATTGCTTTAACAATAGCAATGAGGCGTTTATTAATGAGGGGAGAGATTGATGTACAGCAAAAATAAGTACGGTTCTAATGTTAATCCCTGAGAGACATTGCAACAATAGGAAACAATTTTGATGTCTCGCACATTATGTGACATCCGGAAAAATATGTGTTAGGAGATTTTCATGATTTATAATGTATGAACCGGATTTAGTTTGCAAACATGCCCAGTGTTCCAAGATTTATTTTCATTTATGTTGAAAAATAAATACTATCAGGCGATTAAGAAATATCCATACAATCCAAACATCCGTTACAGAGAGGAGCAATCCCGATAAGAAAAATAAATTTGAAAAATTTACACCACTATTTGCGGTCGAAAAAAAAATAGGGCCGTGAAGCGATCCTTATCTAGAATCATGATTTACACATTTCCCCCTTGGCACCTCTTGGCAATTTTGTTCGCTTCATTGCCTCTGAAAAAAATATGCATAAAAATTGCTAAGCATTACTTTGTGCTAAGTTGAATACATACTGTCTTCTCGCGATGAAAGACTTTCTACATTTGTCACCTGTCGTCTCAAGAAAATCATAACATCCATACCTGAAAAAATAAGCAAATATTTATTAAATTCAAGGAATTTAATACTCAATACAAGGGTTTGGCTTAAATAGTGTATTTTTATAAAATACAAAAATAATTGGCCAATTATATATTTTAATAACGTTTTTTTTTAGTCCTGAGGTTATTTAAATAACACAAAATTATCATACGCAAATTTAATTTTGTAATTATTCAGAAATCGTGAGATGCGGTCTGGTGCGATGTAGGTTTCAGAAAAACATTTTCTTTATCGTGCCAACGTTTCGATCTTTATTGAGATCATCTTCAGGGCCTGGGATTTACAAACAATGTTTACATTTAACAAATACAT